>NW_027107850.1:511751-514660 GCF_000696795.3 Halyomorpha halys | reverse complement strand
CTTGGAAATAATTTATAAACAGAAAACGTGGTTTCTATGTGGATTTAATTAATAATTAAAGGTTTAACAAAATTCATCAAAGTTCGTGCTCGATTAAATGAGAAAAATATTGAATGATTCTTCAATAAATAAATGATTAATACAACTGGTTACAAAAAAAATGTACACTTTCAGTTCAGATCATTAGAATATTCTTCACGAAATGATGATGTTATTATTCACTCTATTATAGCTGAATTGTGATTGATATATAGCGGACAGTTTGAATTATCAATGACTGAGATGGAAATAAATTCGAATAAGTTCCAAGTTATTAGACTTAAGAATGGGGAATAAACCACGCATGATGGAGTAATCAAGGGGACAAGATTGATGTTAGGATTCAACACATGGAAGATAATGACGAGTGTGTGAATCCAAACCTAGGATATGGCTCCAATAAATCAGTCTTTAATTGATTCATTCACGGCTTTCGAATATTGAGGTTCATATCCACATCATGTTGTATTGGTTAGCCAACATGCCAGGGGGTGAGTTATGTCCGGGGATATGACTGCGATTAGGTGCCTAATTGGAGTAAAAAAAAAAAATTATAAAATACAGAGATACTACTACTTCTGGAGGACAGCGGAGAGAAATCGATTGGCTCATATTTGGCGCAGGCGGTAAGTGTGCAGTTGTGAACGTGCGGCTACTGGTGACAAGAACCTGGCCACTGAATAAATATAAAACTGTTCGAATACTATACGAGGAGGGAAGAAAAAAAATTTAATATAAAATATTTTTTTAGTAGCTTATTCAACATTACATTTGTAAAAAAAAAAAAAATCTAGTAAATTTAATATTATATTACAATGGTATAATACAGATATATAGAGAAATTCATAAGACATTTCTATATTAGAAGATCTCGAAGCCATCTTCTTTTCAGGCACCTCGGATGGTTGTCATGAATGGAAGAAGGAACAAGGTTAGAAACTAGTGAGTTTAGGTAGTGAAGTATTCATATCTGGCTGGACTAGACAGGTTACAAATGGAACATTAAGGTCTTTATGGATAATTTTATTTGTAAAATAATTTTTAAAACGTGTTTAACTACAGTGATGATTCATTTTAATCTATTTTTTAATATATTCTTCTTAAAAAAAAAAATCAATATTTCTATGAATGTCTTGTACATTTCAAGAGATAACTCGTATTCTATACATTTTCAATTTGTTTTTTTCAATATTTCAAAAGGATTGAATCACGTATGCTATAAAAAAAATAATAAATCCGTTCTATAACTTTTAATACCTTCACTAATAAGTCAATAATTTTATTTTTAAAAAAAATTGTGATTTGATATTCCTCTTTAGTCAAATATGGTTCTATATTATTGAATAGTTCTATAGTTTCTGAGATGATTTTTTTGTAGAGGAACATAGTTCCTGTAATCTTTAAAGCTCTAAAAATACGATTGGTAATTTAATGTTGAACTATTACAAAATGTTTTTTCTCTCATTAACTCATTTTTTTTTTCATTAAAAGTTTCACGACACTTTGTAGTGTATCAAACAGACTGTTGATAAACGATTTGAGTGTCTCAATCATTCTTAACTTTGCTACAAAATTTAATCAAATTTTACCAAAAGTTCTGATGTAGTAATAGTTATACATTTCAATATAATATTGATCATGAATCCTTGCCCCCCGTTCAGTGAATGGTCGAGGGTACAGCCTAAAAGTCTAGAAGACTATCCTTAGTGAACCCAAAAATTAGGGCAATGATGGTTGCATCATGTAGGGCAGTAAGTGGTTGATATCTTAAAATAATTTAAAAAAAAAATTTTCATGTCAAATTTAAACGTGAGAAATGGTTATCACTCATTGAGTTTAAGTATATAATATAACATAGCTATTAAAACATACTGCAATACGTTTTTGTGAAATTTTGTTTAATAAACCCATATTAGTTTTTTATTTATTTAATTTTTTTTAGAACATAAACGTAATGCAAAGTGTTTCTCTGTATCACTATTAAATAAATATACCAGAAGGCAGAGCCGGATTTCTTGTAGTGAATTGAAAAAAATATCTTATATAGCTAATAATAAAAAAAAAACACAAATATATTGATTGTTACCATATTGCATTTGTTGGCTAAAGTTGAGGAAAATAACATTAAAAGGCTATGATGCTTTCATCTGATCCAAGAGAAAGGTGATCGCACAAGTTTACGCAAGAATGCCTAGAGGGTTTTCTGAATTAAAATATTGCGTACTATAATTCACCTGCAGAAATGTAAGTCAACCGAAAAATTTAAACCGACCCACTACAGAATGAATGTAATTGAAATAATAGCATAATGGCGATATTAATGTAGCGTGTTAAGCTGTTTAGTGAAACAATTAGTGCTGAACAAGTGAATGAAATTGGAAGGGTCTACCAAAACGTAGATGGGATAGATTTGGGTTTCTATGAGGTAATTGTTGGTCACATCGGCATCGATCCTTAACCTTCATTAACAATTATTACATATTCTCTGTGACACAAGGCATTGATGAAAAAAATATTAAATCTGAACCACCACAACCTATGAAGTGTTAGGGGTGTAGTACTTTGTAAAAAGGTAATTTTACCAGACCAAAGGTTGTGCCAGAAGGTAATTTGGTCAAAATCACACTCGACCGCCAGATTTTTACCCAATTAAGGGAACTAAGCATATAAGGCTGAGTGGACCCCAGAGGTCTCTGGAACCCACTCGGGCTGACTCAGAACGTAATAGAAAATAATTATCTGCAACAGCCGGATTCGGCTTTCCCTTGGAGTTAGTAGCACTAGTAGTACCTTACAATTCGGCTACCCACTCCCGCACAAGGCATTAGACAAATTAATTTATAAGCAAGGTTATACATGTTTTTAAATAT
>NW_027107850.1:506119-511581 GCF_000696795.3 Halyomorpha halys | reverse complement strand
TAAAATTTCGTGTCTTAGAGCATTTATAACCAAATAATTCTACTTATTATAAATCTCTTGTATTAATAAAAAATATTAAAGATTAAATAATTTATTTATTGACTTTAAAGTACCAGACTTCGACATCTAAGCTAATTTATAGTGGATTTACAAATTAATAATGAATTACATTACATTAAAATTCAATCAATTGAGTGCATCTACTTAGACTCGCAACATTAACATTTATGTTGTATATCATCATATATATTTATGGTTTTCAAAAATTGAACAAGTTAAAGTAATAACTATTAAATAATCCCGACAGTTGCAAGCCATCTATAGCTCAGGTGAGGCCCAATGGGTTGGCGTGCTGTCGAAACCTCTGCCAATCAACCCCCTGCTAGAGTCGGGCATCAGTCAGTGGGACCTGCCCATTATAGGACACCTTCCATTCAAGAGACTGTTCCATTGAGAACCGCGGTGATGAATGAACGCCCTCAATGGACTCGGTCGATGGCGCCACCCCCGGCACCCCTGACCTACATTCTCCACCCTCCTGGAGCCTCCAGCTGCAGTCAACTATTGCATAACTGCAAGGCGCCTGCTATGCGTTAAGCAATTTTCAGCAAGCAGGGAAAACATCAAGTGCACATAATATTAGATATAGATTCTGCATTCGATTCAGTCTGTAATGCTAAGATGACTTCACTCCTGGGTTAAACCCGTTTAAACATGAATATCGAGTTGAAAGTGCTTTCATATAATTTTCTTGAATAATAGTACATAAGATAAAAAAAAAAAAAAAAATGTTTAATATATATTTTTTTTTAATATATTTTTGTGTTATTCTATAAATTGTACCGTAGACTTTATAGAACTATATTAGCTATAGAGAAATTCTGTAGACTAACCTCCGTAAAGAAAGTACCAACCTCAATTTATATTACTATGTTTGGAATACGTCCAATTCCATGTAATTTTTTTTTGTAAGATGCGCCACTATTTAAAGAAAAGCAGAGATATATTGTTCCGTAAGTGTTTGTATTACATTTACATCAAATTAAACATGGAGATTATCAATGCTACATCTATAAATTAATGTTATATGCTAAAATTAAATCTAAAAAATAAACTTTTTATCGTTTTTTTTTATAAGAAACAATATAATAAAAATACATATTAAAATCAAATTAAACGATACAATATTAAATAAGAGTAAATTCCCTAAACATTTTAACTCTAAAAAATTTTTTTTTGTCCCGGGGATTGTTTTCATAGCATCCACTTTTAATCAAATGAGAACCAGAAAGGTATCTCGGAGGAATGTTTAGGAGAAATTTTGAAAAATAATTTATTTTTAGTGCGCTGATAACTTATTTCGATTATGCCATCTTGAATTTTTTTTTTCACCTTTCTATTTTGAAACAATAAAAAATTCTTCCCTCTCCCCTTCCGATTTTTTTTTTCTTTTACCTCAAATCATGAAAATTATGCACTATTTTAATACTTCTAATATATTAAATTAAAAATGAGTTAACTATTAATATTATCGAAAATATGATTATCTCTGTTCGGACGGACCGTTTGTAAATCGAGCCAAAACTATGAGCCGGAATATATAAAACGTTTATACATTTATAATAATCATTAACTAGAAAGCGTTCTAAATTTTCGTTTCTTCTTTAGTAAAAAGAAAACGATCGAAGAAATGAAGAATTGAAGAGTGGGTGTTAGTGAACGAAAACAGGTCCCGAATGTAAAGGCAAGACATAAATTATTTCGCGTTTCCAAACTGACTGGGTTCATTAATAAAGTGTTTTCCCCGACTAAGTTTCTCTTTGCTCCGTAAAGCACACAGTTGGTTAGGGAAAATGAAGTAATGAATATTGAACTCTTTTATAAAATTGATATTTAGCACTAAAATTTAAATTAAAAATATTTAATTGATGGTAATAGTAAACATATTTTAAGATAATAAAAATTCTCATATTTCATTAACCTCAAAGCATCTTCGGAAATGCTTAAATTATGGATAGTTTGTTATTCAGGATGGTATCACTGAAGCGCCAGCGGAGGTCAAGTAAAAATGCTGTAACAAAGTAACAATAGTATTTATCGATAATAATATTGATTACTTTAGCTACTTAAATGTATAATAACCCTTGAAGACTCAAATAATTATATAAATAAGTAATTATAATTATATATTAAAAACAAATTAAATATGTACCGCTACAAACCATGAAGGGTCAGGGGTGCAGTATTTTGTTTGAGAGTACTGTTACTTGACCTACAGTTGTGCAAGGGGGTAATTTGGTTATATATATCGTGAAATATTTTATATATAATTATAATTATCTATTATATCTATTATTAGGGCTGTTTCTCAATTATACCTCATTTTATGTCTTAGAGAAATGTCCACCCTTAACTTAGATGTAAGAATGTTAATTTAATGTAAAAATTTTAAAATAAAGATATTTTAATTGTATAATTCAAGTTTTACTTAACAGTTCCAAAGGATATTTTAATTATTTGAACAATGTTTTTTTTTTTGTTTTTTTCTGGATGAAATTACCCTTTTATGACCTGATTCCTACATCCAAACAACGTTTCGGGCACTTTTCCCACTATCCAGTCCATTGTTGTGCTAAAATACATTATGTACAATCAACAGTTTTAAAATTATACAGCGAATTTCAAATAAACATGTAAAAATAAATAAGTTATTTAAATATCTTATCCGAAGATATATATCGGAAGATATATGTCCGATCACGGATTGATTAGTATGCTGTGTAATGTAGCAGCCTGGGCCCTGTTTCATGATGAAAGCTAATAGTATTGGTTCATAGTACAAGTATAGAAACGAAGTGGTAATTACATTAATACTTATATTTTTTCATAATAGAGAGGGCTATTAGTGATATTACTGGAGTTAAAAAGTACTAAAGTACAAGTTAGTGTAATTGTATTAAGTTAAATCGACTATACTAATACTTTATTATGAAACAGGGCCCTTATGTATTTACTCAGCATGATTGAATAAAGCATTTCTCATACTAATTTACTATTTACACAACTAATATTTAAATTACTTTATTTAATGAATGGACATATGGCATTAGATTGGTAGAATATGTTCTAATTTAATTTTCTGATATATTATATGCATCAAGGAAGGCAAAAGTTACGAACAAAAAATGTTTATTTTTCAGTTGCTAGAAAAATTCATATTTTGGGCTTTCCGTGGAGGTTAAAACAAATATAAATTTTAAACAATAAAACAGCTTAACAAAATATAACGAAACAAGAAGAATCCATTTTTATTTTTTTCTCCTTTATTTACTCACTAAATTCTGAAATATTTTGTAATTATACATTGTTTATTATTCATTTTGGAGGAAGATAGTTGACCTTAGGAAGTAGATTGCAGGAAGATAGTCTGGTTGGCGATCAATGCAGGTATACAAATAGTAAAAGAAAACTATTTTTTTTTTAACCAACGTTTCAGTCGTCGTTAACCCTCCATTGTTGCTCTGTTTCAATCTGACAGCCCTGCAAAGTGGGTCGAAACGTTGGTTAACAATAGTTTCCTTTTACTATGTTGAGACCTTTATTGACCGCCACCCGAACTATCTATAGTGAATGAATCTAATAAAGTATTAAAGAGTACTAAATCACTCATTGGTTCATTCAATCGTTAGAGCGGTTTTCGAAAAATCGAAAAAATGTGAAAAATTGATTCTATAAAAGGGCACTTTCGGTCAGTCGATTTTAACAAAAATGTTACATCCTAGGCATATACCCATCTTAAATATGTAATTTCAGTTTTTTACAACTTCTCACATTTGAGGTAGTTTCCAAAAAGGCATAAACACAGATCATTTTGCAAAACTTTGATATTTTGATTCAGGGGCCCTCAAAACGTGTATTTCCATCGTAAACTTGAATTCGAAATTTTGTACGATCGTAATACTTTCCCTTCCTATGTATTCCATGTATAGGTAAGTTGATATATACCTGTATGTATACCTGTCGTTAATCGGGAAGCCAGATATACTAATTCCTTTCCAAAGGTTTTTGTGTTTACCAGTTTACCAATTACATACCTTTATATTTATAAAATATTGTTACCATTGAAAATATATAATATAATAAGGAATGTTATTGGGTAATATAATAGTATATAAACTACATAAATGAACAAATTATTTATTTACACTTGATTGCGATAAAATGAATGAATGATTCAGATAAATATGGTTTGCCATAAAATATGAATTATATTAAATTGTTACCTACTATATCTTAATAGCTGCTGAGTTGGGTGATGCACGCCGTGGTGTGTAATCACGTCCTAGCCGTTCCGGATCTGATTAGGCCATCTTTCCTCTGATCTTCATATCTTCGGTCTGCCCTTTTCTGTACCTCTGTGTTCTCTAATCTGCACCCGATTCTCTCTTGTTTTTAGGGGCGTCTCCTTTTTGGAATCTTATTTCTCATTGGCTACCATTAGCCACGCCCAAGAAGAATAAGTGACAAGGGCTACCAATGTTTGGTGCAGGTATTATGCGTAAACTACCTGGCAAATGGATTTTGTCCCTTTAGTATTTGTACCCATTACACTCGAAGGGAAAGGTGTCCCTGTGTTGACAGGTACCCTAATCATAGGTATAGGTATCGGCACATATGTTGCCAAGTGACAAAGACTTTTATAACATCGCAAGGGTTACTGCATAGCAAAGTGGAAGTAAAAAAGAACACAAAAAATTGCATATTTATGTTAATCTTAATTTCTTATATTTGTGAAATGACCCTTTATTACTTTACCACTATCTTCAAATCGAGGTCATATCAAGGAAAAATAATAAACCTAAGAATGAGAGTCATTTTATCAATCACGTACACGGTAGTGTTTATATATATATATGTTGTATATTTATATACATACGTAGGGACAAGATATTATGTATTTATATTTTCAAGGGCATGAGATAAAAGAGTTGTAAAATATAGGGAGAAAAGCCCTCAAACAGGTGACGGGCTAAACTTGAACGAGCTTCATCGACCGGCGGAGAGGGTCAAGGGCGCACGTGGCGGCCACCTGTACCTATATCGCGCTGGGGCATGCTACGATTTGCATCTTACATCTCCACGTTATGAGTTGGCTTATCCGTCTTGTATGTGAATTGGTTAATGGAGTTCTAATCAAGTTTAATTATCATAATATTGATGGGTAATATTAATTTAAAATAAAAATAAGCACAAAAGGATATAATTGTAAAAAGAAACCTAAGTACAAAACTGAAAAAAAAAAAATGGACAATTTTTCCAATATAAAACAAAAACCAATTAATTAAATTTCTAAAGATTCATATTCTCAGGCTTAGTAGTTATGAGAAAATTATAGAAAATTTCGTATTTAATATCATAAAAAATATAACCCTGTTTAATAGTGGCAAATTAAAAAAAAAAAT
>NW_027107850.1:502909-506069 GCF_000696795.3 Halyomorpha halys | reverse complement strand
GTTAATCGTTTCCTACGAAGATAAATGTCATAAACTGCTTTATAGTACATTAAGCAAGCTTTAATTTAAATTCTAATAGACATCTTTACTTCAAACGCTTTTTGAGATAGAGATTTCTTAAAATAAATACAGTATTTTGTATATTTTTATTTTTATATGACTTATTCTGTAGATTGTATGGTAGACTTGATTTCATTTGTGACAGTCCCCCCACAACCAATTGTTAAGCTTTCATTATGAAACAGGGCCCAGGCCGATCTGGTTCCTACTAAAAATATAGTATTGTAGTATTGTAGCGTTGTTAGCTTTGGTATAAGTTGTAAGACGACACCAGTAAAGAAAATAACCCCAGTTTACGGTACTATCTTTGGAAAATATCTAATTAAACACAGTATCAAAAAATTTTTGTATGTCAGATGTAGCACAATTAAAATAATATAGTGATATGTTAATTTTAATTATATATAAGTACATAATTTTTATTTATTAATTTATTCCTTTTTACCCGAAACAACAAGAAATATCACACCGATCCCAATTAAAGTTTTTTTTATATTGTGTAGTATTACATTCTGTCATATACATCGTACATTAGTGAAAAAGCTTATAGAACATATTTAGACCATATACATTAGTAGATTTTGGAAATCAATCAATAAGATTATAATATTGAGGCGACTTTTCGCAACTTTATTGTTTACATAGTCATGGTCAACAATGCAAACAAAAAAAATTACTTATTAAAAATTGCACGTACAAAGAACAATTTAAGATTAATAACTATTAAAATTGAAGCATTACTTAGTAAAAATATAACTTACAATTGTCTATTGTATAAAGTTAAATCTTCAGTTAGCTGTATAAAAGTGAAATAAAGGTCGTATCAAGGTCAAAATGTTAAAGATCAAACATTGAGTTAGTTGTAACATAGCAATGTAGAAAAAACTGTAATAGTTAACTGTAACTAATTTTTTTTTTAAGTAATACTTTAATTGTAATAGTTATTAATCATAAATTACACTATGCACTTGTACTTTTTTAATAATTAGTTGAAGAAATGTTTTGCTCTAAAAAGTTTTTTTTTTTCCATGACTACACAAATATGTAATTGATAAACATATTAACATTGTAAAACTTTTGATTTTTTCAATTACCATGTATTACGACCAACATCTCAAATATACGAAGAATTCGTGTTTTTACTTTTTTGTCCTTTTTATTTAGACCGGTGAGTTTATATTCATAAATCATACAAAATTATTTATTCGGCCCTAAGGAAATAAGACTTTAAAACTTAATAAATAACTTCAAAAATTATTTTATTTTAAAAAAAATAGATTTGTTAGTCAGGAATCCTGTTATATACATAAACCTAAGAGTTGACATTACATAAATTTCTCTATTACAAAATTTAATTTTGTGAATTCAATATGAAGAGTATAATATTATATATATTAACGATCCATATACTAGAATGGAATCGAAAATAAAGTGCTCTAATAATCATATAAGTGCAACCAGGCCGATCTGGAAATTAATCTATAAATAATAATAAAAAATTAAATAGAATCTTCTAAACTTTGATATTATACAAAAAGCAACTTTACACGACTTAGTGTAATAAAGTTTTAACAACTGATTGAGTAAAGCAGGAAGGACGAAAACAAAAAATATTTCTTTCACTTCAGGGATTGGCTGATGTTGCGCAATAATTGAACTACTCTATCCTCAACAAAGGAAATAGAAAACAAACAGCGAACTCTCGAGTAAATAAGCCATCGACGTCATTGAGTAAACCCTTTCATTCACTGAACAAATAAGTCCACTGCAAGGAAAACCCCCCTGGCCAACCTAACTAGCCACCGCGCGGAGACATTTAGTCATATACGATCATTCATGCAATAAGATGTTATGTCGATCCAAATGTAGACATAACATAGACCGGAGTGAGTGACAAGCGAGAGAGAAAGGTGTCATATTATGAATGGAGGCGGAGTGACCTTGACCAGTACTAGCGGCAATCAATACGCCGGCGGCATGAATGGAGTGACGTCATGCCCCCACCGTCCGCCGTGATAACGTTTTCGGGGAAAGCTATCTCTTATCAGGGGGTCGATACTGCACCATTCCAGCTCCCTCCAGCGGCTAATATTCCTGAGCTTTTCCAGGATTAGGCTGAGATATTTTTTAAAAATATGCCCATCAGCATTATAGGGGCTGAATTATCCTGAGAAATATGCTATTACGGTGCGATGGATAATTCGTTTTCAAATTTATTTTCTAGAAACATTTTTGGACCTTTAAATGATTTCAGTTATAGTGTGAAAACATTCAGTTGATTTTACTAGTCTATAACAACAGTGTAGGATATAAAACAAGATAGTAAAAGAGCCCAGGAGGATAAAAAAGACAATTATTTCACCCTAATTAATTAGATTACTTTAATGAAAACTAGGTATAATTACTAGTCTAAGTTTATGAGTCTGCCAAGTGTAGGTAGGGGGAATAAAAAATAGCGGCTGTTTCAAAACGTTAAAAAAAATTTTTCATTCGGAGCTCTATTTCTTTAAAACTACTTACTAACAACAATAGAAAACCTATAATAACTTCATTTAAATTAGAATAAATTTGTTAAAATATGAGCCTTCATTGAGCTATTTACGTTCAATAGTTCCCGATATAAAAAAGCAACATTTCATAAAAAATGCACCAAGAAATTTTAAATTATAAAAATTATATTTAAAGTATTTTAACAATTTTATCCGATCAGAAATCAACATTTTGCGAATTTATTTTGTCGAATATCATAAAAACTACACCAACGAAGATTTTTTTTTTTAATAACTTTATTGAAATTTAAAACTGTATATTACATAATACATTTAGTAAATATGGTCTTAGTTAAAATGGAGTGCTACAGGCGTGTAGGTAAACTACCCATTGGTAGCACTAATGACATTTTACATTAGCTGGTGTCGTGGCCATCTTCTTTTCAGGCGCCTCGGAGGATTGTCAGGAATGGAAAAGGATGCAAGATTAGAAACTAGGGGGTTTGAGTGATTAGAGAGTTTATAATGGAAGGAGTGATATCTGGTTCGGGCTAGATTGGTTACATAGGGAACATTAAGGTCTTTATGTATGACATTAGTAACAAAATAAG
>NW_027107850.1:501658-502609 GCF_000696795.3 Halyomorpha halys | reverse complement strand
ACAAAGAACACCCGATCTTTATTATATCAACAGTCAAATACAGTATCCTCTGTTTCCTCGGATCATTTTTAATGAAATGTGACTTTTTAAAAAGCTATATCTCGGGAACTATTGAACGTAAATAGCTCAATGAGGGCTCATATTTTAGCAAATTTATTGTAATTTAAATGTTATTTTAGGTTTTCTATTGTTGTTGATAGTTTACTTTTTTTTCTACAGAATTGGAAATTAAAAGGCAAATTTAATTATATATATGTTATTATAAGAGATATGAGCTAGGATACACTTGTGTAGCTAGTTTATAGAAACTAAGTGAACGTAACAAGCGAAGAAAAGAGGAGTTTAAAATGACGAAAATGTTTTCGAACAGATTTTAATTTAATGTTGATAAGCAAATTATAAAATTTTTAAGTACTGTGAAATTTCGAGAATAAGAAAAAAAAATTATCTATTTAATTTTTAATTTAAATTAAACATATTCGTTTAAATCGTGATTGTTTAACGGGTTTTGATGCATACATTTTTTTTTTTTTTTTTTGTCTAGTCTAATGTTGCTTGAAATGCTGGTAGTAGAAATAACAGCATTGCTACAGAATGTGATAACTGAGCACATTGAGATCGGGTCTCGAGAATTCGAATCCCACCTGGGGTAGAAAATATTTATTTCGTGGAAGAAATGAATATTCACATTATATTGAATATGATCTGAATGGGTATCAGGGCTTAGGTATCGGACTTTTTATTGGCCAGATATTTTTTATGAATGAAACAAGTACATGTATATATATATATGCATTGGCTTATATATAAATAATATATAAGCCAATCCACAGGAAATGTGATGTTTGCCTAGCATACTGACTGACCGACCTCTCGGTAACATTCAAATATCATCATATCTATTCTAAAATACATTAACTGATTTCATAGCAATTTCATAGTTAATATTAA
>NW_027107850.1:498743-499673 GCF_000696795.3 Halyomorpha halys | reverse complement strand
TTTTAAAGGAAAAAATGAAAACAAAATAAGGAATCTTTATAATTAAAATAAAATTGAGAGATAAAAGAAACAGAAATATATACATATATGTATATATATATATTGCTATTCAATATTGGTAAGTGAAATTATTTGATGTGATAAAAATGTAAAACAAATCAAACTATTTATGAGTATTCGTACTTTATTGTTTTCTTGAGGTAATTAAGTATTTCCATTTCTAGAATATGAGGGATATTATCTTTTAATAAAGTTGCCAAATGATATGGTGATCCGCTATCTATCAAATACCTGCAGTCTGGCAGTACGTGATTAACAGTTAGTGGTACGTTACACTGTCTACATGTTGGTCTAGATGTTCCTGACAGTAAGAATTCTTGAGTGTGCAATTCGTAGTCTGGTCAGTATTACTTCGTGTCGTCTACAGCTTTGGGTTGATCTCTTCCAAAGATGTACTCTTAATTTGTTTTCTGTTGTGTTAGTCCAAGCTGCCTGCCATTTCTTTAATATTTGTATTTTTATGAGAGGATACAGAGGTTGTTATGGGTGCAATCTAAGCAGTCGGTAGAGCATGAAACAAGTACATTAAAATTGCTTCTTACAAATTACATTACAACATTAACTGTGATAAGCTAAAAAAATTCTCATAGAAAATATTTTTGTCACAATCCTAACATTTGTAAGAATTGTGAATTATTTTTAAAATTTTGAATTATTAAAAGAATCACATTGAGCATTGAGGATTTTACGAAGGATTTTGGATTGTAAGAATTGAATACGGGAGGAATTGGAAGGTTTAGTGGAGCCCTAAAGCTCAACGCCGTATGTCCAGATGGGCCTTATAATTGTCATGTAAATCAGTCTTTTGTAATGAATTGGAAGTTTAGACCGTTTGTCTAGTAAGTGCTGTAATAGTCGAAATCGACGTGC
>NW_027107850.1:487400-496228 GCF_000696795.3 Halyomorpha halys | reverse complement strand
AAAGAAACTAAACCACTCTCAAACAAGTATATTAATAAAAAATAAATCTAAAATAAAATAATTTAATGAATAAATAAGTTAAAACAAACAAATCGACAGGACCACAAATTAAAATAAATAAATAAAACAATGAATAATCTCCGAGCTAATTCTCATGCAGGTGATGGTGTATGATCCCCAGGGAGTCCAAAATAATATTTTCTGCTAAGATCGCAATATCCCCGATGCTAACACCTAGGCCTTCTAAGTTGTATCTGGTATTGTTCCGTGAGATCCAAACCAGAGGCCTCTCACGGTGAACTCTCTCCGAAGGTCTCGAAAGTCCGAAGGGACGCATTTTTCATATATTTCCTTTGTTCCCTTTTCACTCCACCTTTCTGTTCTAGGCCATTACTTTCAAATCTTACCGTCGGATCCAAGACCAGATCCGTGCATCCGATTTTTGTAAACGCTACAATATCGGCATATCTTACGGATCCGTCGGTGTCAACACAATAGACCTCCTCGAAGCAGGTGAAGTCTTTTCTATCAAGGAACTTCATCAATTCTTCCTTGACCCTGTGGTCCCGGCGTATTATAAAGAGGGCGTTATTGGGGGCATTTTCTGCTGCATCCTTATTCGCTCGCAGCCTCTACCCAGTCGTAAAGTAGAGTCGCCGAACTTACCTATGATTTGCGTGAAGCGCTTCATACAGTGTAATTTTTTTTAATAAATAAAATGGAAATTAACAAAAAATAACAAACGAAAACTATATTTAATGCGAACTGTGAACTGGCGTGCAATATTGTTCTTCCAGCCTATACTTGTCCTTTGCTCTCTGGGATAATACTCTGTGGCAGTAAAAACATGTTAAAACCGAGACCAGCGATCATACCATGAGTTTAAACTAAGACTGAGGGATGAAGAACGCCACAGACAGTTCGTATGAACTAACAACAATGGCGATAATTGTCAGACTGCAGTTTTAGCGGGCTTCTTTCCCCTACTTCCATAACCTTCCTAATTGTTATAGGTTTTCAGTGTTTCATTCACTTCAATGCCATACTTATTGCTTAAACTAATTTAAATGTACACTAAATAAAATTTAAACTAATGAAAATAAAAAAAAATAAAAATAAAATAATTTTCTTTCAATTCTTAAAATATATATACACACACACACAAATTATCAAAGGACTTTTGAGGTGTTTAAAAATAGATCTAAGGGTGTTTAAAATAGATCAAACGGTGTTTAAAATAGATTAAACGGTGTCTAAAACTGATCAAACAGTGTCTAAAAAAAAACTAAATTGTTTTATTAAATATAATAACCTGACAAATCTTTTTTAACATTATTTTTCATTATAACAACTATTATCCGTAATAAATCGCTGACATTAAGAGTATTTAAAAGATGATTCTGACTAAACTTATTCCAGAACCAGCAGAATTATGCCTCTGAGATGGAGTAGGACAATGTGACTTAAAACTTTATTAAATGGACTCAGACCTTCATTGTAATAACTTCATTAATGCTCAGAGGAAAAAAAATTTCTGTATTTTTTATTTTATTGTTAGTATATTATATTTTATTGTTACTTTATTACTACTCTATACTATATTACATTTGTATTATTACTAATAATACATTTATCTACAATATTATTATTATTAATATACTACCTAAAGTATTACTACAGCTCTATAGGACCTCGTTAAAAAACCGTAGATACATTTTCAATTGATAAATGTATAATTTTCAAATTAACTAGTGGTTTTTGATATTCATTCACTACAACCGTTGCTTGGATACACTGTGTAAGTTTTATTACTTAAATAAAGTAACATAATTCATTTATAATTTACTCCTTAAATTATTTATAATTTTAGCGCTTTGTAAGGAAACACTGTTTTTTGAAAAACATTTAGACAAGGTATTGATTTGTTTAAGATCACATAATATAATTACAGACTAAATTATTATTAATAGTACAATATTAATAATTAATTGCGTACAATATTGTTATAGCTCATTAGTACATATTCATTACAAATACGCTGATATATTATTCACATAATTATTATTATTAATATAATTACCGTCTAAATTATTATTAATAGTACAATATTAATAATTAATTGCGTACAATATTATTATAGCTCATTATTATCATAGCTCATATTCATTACATATCCACTGATACGTTTTGAGTTGAAGTCAATAATTATGTAAATATATTTTTTTAGAAATATATATAATATAATACACTAGCGGTTATTGATTTTTGTCTGTTATAACCGTTGCTTGGTTACACTGCATGATTTCCGCATTCGCTCGCTTCTGTATTTATCTCACTCTACCCTTAGTTTATTCCTTTAAAATATATCTATTCATAAAAAAAAATATTTCTGGCGGAAATAATAAGGGTAAATGAAAATTCCCTAAATTATGAGATACGAAACATCCAAAATCTCCTTTAAATATCTAAAAAAATCTTTAAGCTTCAGGCTAATTGTTTTAAGTGTGGGATAATTTTATTTTATTTACTCTTTAAATTATTTATAATTTTAGCGCTCTGTAAGGAAACACTGTTTATTGAAAAACGTTTATACAAGGTATTGATTTGTTTAAGATCACGCTCAACCATCAAGTTTTTCCCTAATTAAGAGAAACCAACTTTATGGAGACTGGTTGGAACCCTGAGGATTCCCAGTTGACTTACGACTGTAGTAACAGATAAAAATAATTATCTGCCACGGCCGGATTCGAATCCAGCTTCTTGGAGTCAGTGTTAAACCGCCTTACTCACTCTCTCATCGAAATATATCTACTATTACTAATAATATAATTACTGACTAAACTATTATTAATAGTACAATAGTAATAATTAATTGCGTACAATATTATTATAGCTCAATAGTACGTATTCATTACAAATCCGCTGATACATTATTCATATAATTATTATTAATAATATAATTACCGACTAAATTATTATTAAGAGTACAGTATTAATAATTAATTGCGTACTATATTATTATAGCTCAATAGTATATATTCATTACAAATCCGCTGATACATTATTCATATAATTATTATTATTAATATAATTAGCGACTAAATTATTATTAATAGTACAATAGTAATAATTAATTGCGTACACTATTGTTATAGCTCATTAGTACATATTCATTACAAATACGCTGATATATTATTCAAATAATTCTTATTATTAATATAATTACCGTATAAATTATTATTAATAGTACAATATTAATAATTAATTGCGTACAATATTATTATAGCTCAATAGTACATATTCATTACATATCCGCTGATACGTTTTGAGTTGAAGTTAATAATTAAGTAAATATATTTTTTAGAAATATATATAATATAATGCACTAGCGGTTATTGATTTTTGTCTGTTATAACCGTTGCTTGGTTACACTGCGTGATTTCCGCATTCGCTCGCTTCTATATTAACCTCACAGTTACCTACATTACCCTGCTTAGTTTACTCCTTAAAAATATATCTATTCATAAAAAAAAATATTTCTGGCAGAAATAATAAGCGTAAATGAAAATTCCCTAAATTATGCGATACGTAACATCCAAAATCTCATTTAAATATCTAAAAAAATCTTTAAGCTCCAGGCTAATTGTTTTAAGTGTGGGATAATTTTATTAATAGAAACAATCAAATTAAAATTATTTGTTACAAATTACAACACAGCTTTGGCAAGTTAAAATCCTGATAGAAAAAAAATTGTTATTTGTCATACAAATTCTTAAAAGTCTTATATTGACTTTAAGAAAAATAAATATATATATCCTTACTTTTCTTCAATAATTGCATTTCTTTTATATTTGACATATTCTATAGATTATATCGAAGACTGTGGTTACATTTTGACTGTCCTTATAAATTTAGGGCAGCTCTAGAGACTGGACCGTGGTAGAGTATGAAACCTAATAAATATTGGGTCGTTTAGGGCAGCTCTAGAGACTGGACCGTGGTAGAGTATGAAACCTAATAAATATTGGGTCGTTTAGGGCAGCTCTAGAGACTGGACCGTGGTAGAGTATGAAACCTAATAAATATTGGGTCGTTTCATAGGAATTGTTACAGGTCGTTGTCACAGGTAGGCTTATTTAGTTAAACAAGTTTAAAATACTTACTCTTATTTTTCCCAACGCGCTATAAACAATCCCAGCACTGAAAAAATCAAGGTTTGAATGAAGTCAGAAAATGCGTTTTTGCCCTGAGAATCATAGTTAAAAAATTACCTTTAAGGAATTTGACAAAATTTCTAAACAGATGGAAATATTACAGAGATAAGTCTGGAAAATAAGGTGTGGAAGAACTTCGTGGCACTGCATGTTTAGTTCCTCCACAGTCATTTACGATCAACCAATGCAAGTTATTTTTTGGCAGGTTTTTTTTTTTTTTTTGAGGCATTATGGTAATATAACTGCAGTACAATGTGGTTGAAATGGTTTCAAGGTGTAAATGTGGTAAAAAGGAGAACTGAATTATTCTTGCCAATGACCACCACACAAAAAAAAAATCCTTTTTTGGATGAAAATGTAGTTTAGCATGTACCATTGACCTGACCGACGCATGTTGTCATGCACAATGCACTTTTCATCTCACGTAATTATCCTTTCCAGAAACGGTTCTTTTTTTTTTTTTGCTGAGAAACGCATGTCCTATAACGCTTCAGCTGCTGCCGCTTCTTAAAGTCATGAGGTGCCCAAAGATTCCCCTTTCTTATTTTACTAATTCCCTATAAGATTCGAGAAACTGTCATTACACTTTTATTCAGTTGTCTAATGAGTCCCTTAACTGTTTGGTAAGGGATTCCTTCCACAGAAAGCCTGAGCTCATTGTAATCAATTGCTAGTGGAGGTCATTAATACCGGCTAATTATAATCTGTAAACTAAAAAAATCCTCTAATTCCTCTTTGAATTTATAAAATAATAAATGGACATTTCCTTTAAAATGACCCAATATCTTTTCAACACGCCCATTTAAAAATAAAACCCAAACTTTCCTTCAAGAAAAGAAGCGCTATGCATTTTTCAAAATAGAAGGGGTTGCATCGAATTAACAATATTGACTTTCGGTAAACATTTTTGAAAAAATTATCAACTCTTATCATCCAAAGAAGAAACCCTATTGTTCATACCTCTATAGAAGACTTCCATTGCCATTTTATGGGAATTTTTAAAGATTTATGCGATCATAAGGAAGAGTTTTAAGAAACATTAGGAGAGTTTAGAGCAATCTTCAGTATTTTATTGAGAGAATAAATCTGCTGGTACAGCGGAGACAAAGGAAGAGCTGGAGGCCAGATGGAGGCAAGGACATTCGATAGAGAGTATCACAATGATGGCTATCTCGGTCCTTGGGTCTCCGTCCATTTATTTCTGCTATCTCACACCTAACTTGTCAATGCGGCTCTAATATCTAACGTACCTTAGTTCTTCGACCCATCTGCATCTCCAATGATGAACTTTTGAATAGAACAAACATCTAATAAGAATCGAACATAAATTACTAAATATTTCTTAGAATGTATCCGGTGTGTCACTCGCGCGAATTTCAAAGTCCAAGACCTTAGTTCGTCCGATAGAATCATTGTTCACTTTATCACCATACAAATTAGCCTATTGTGTATGTAACTTTTTTATGTGTGTTCAGCATGCTATACATATCAAATATCAAACAAGCATCTGGATAACGTATGGTAACAATTCTCCAATTTTAAGGGAAAAAATAGATCAAACATAAACGGGGTTGCATTGGGTCAAATACTTTTAAAAACATCATTAGGTATTACAAAATAATCTATTTTTCTAAGATGTATTCTAAGAATTTATGGGATTTAAAAGTACCCTTAAAACTTCTGCCATCCTTTTATTGTCAATTAAACGACGTTTCGGACTCACCGTCCATTTTCAAATTAATATCAAATATCAACATAAAATTTGAGGACCTGATAGCTGAGTGAGCTGGGGCGAGGGTCCCAGAGCGCTTGGTTCAGAAGGTTGTGGGTTCAATTCCCACCTGGACTGGTCAATATTTACTTCGCGGTGGCCCCGAGAAATGAGCCTTGACATTCCCACTCTGGGGCTGCATAGGTTCTCAATGGAGGACTTGATCCAAAAAAAATTATAACAATATTTATTTAAATTACTTTATTGATAAGTATTATTACAATCTGCCTAAACTTGGGCAATGAGTAATCTTGCTACTTGAACACATGCATACCAAAAATAAAAAGATAAAAAAATAAAATAAATTTTGAAAAAAATTATACATGATAAAAATTAAAGTAAATAAATAAAAACTCTATACGATATAAAAATAAAAATAATATAATAGAACAATGTAAAATAAATTATATGCAATATTTATAATCTCGACCCACACCTGAGGATCCCAGAGCCCTCATTATCTCCCAGGGAGAACAGGGCTTTTCGAGATACCAGTGCAGACCTCTCAGCATGCATTATATATATATATATATTTATTATCTTGGACAATATTGTTTTCATTTCTGGTTCAGAGAAAGATTTAAATCTCTTGAGAGACCTTAGGTTGGAGTTGACTACACCACTCGTCATTGGGAATACCTAAACGCTTGATTTAGCAACATCTTTCCCGCTCACAACTTTCAAAAATGATCTCAGTGCTTTGTTTCCATTTCTTAATGTACTCTAGCACATATAAGCTAAAAACAGTTCCAAGATTTCTCGGTTAAAAAGAACAGATAAACAAACTCTATCATAATTGCAGATTACTTTTTATGGGAAATAATATATACGTAAATACCTTTATTAATTTTGTTAATACAAAATATTAATGATTAATAATGAAATAAAGGAAAAAAATAAAACACATCCGACACAGAGACATCCGGATTCGAACGAGAATAAAAAACTGGAAGATTATTGAAATAGCCCTGAAGAAGCCCTGCAACGTGGGGCGAAACGTTGGCTCATTAAATTAGTATATTTCTACTATTTGAGTTTTTCTTGACCGCACCCGGACCATATTCCTTTCAGAGAAAAACAAAGAACACCCGATCTTTATTATATCAACAGTCCAACGTTTCGGCCAATTTGGCCATCCTCAAGGACAATATAACAATTAACAGTTAGTATACATTCATGTGCAGTATTTTTAACAACAACATTATTATTAAATTTAACATACTTAAATATAAATTTACACCTCACATCCAATTATTTAAAACCGTTTTGCAGCGCTATTCTGCCCAGATCATTAATTACAAGTCAAATCACGCTATGAAACAATAAATTAATAGGGAATCATATTAATTATTAATCGGCTTGCCTTAGCTTATTTCTAGTTACTTATTATGTCACAATTTCATTAATTTTTAAAACTTTTAATTGTAGATCTCAACTTAACACTGTCAACTGTCATATAAACAAACTATTTTTAACCTTCCAGACATTCAGGTCAGGCTTATAATTAATTTATTTTAAATTGCATTTTGGTCTAAATTTTTATTTTTTTTATTATTAAAGTTTATTGGAAATAATAACATAAAATTTTACCCATATTTTTTTTTTTTTTTATGAGGAGTCCATTCTATTCTCAAGAAATTGAAAAGATTATACATGAATAATCATTTTAAAAAGATTATTTGGAACTGTTATGATATTAATTTAAGATTTATTTTTGTTTTTAAAGATATAAGACATGGGCCATTAGCCTTTAAAAAAGGTAATTTAATGAATTTACTTCATAATTCATTAAATTGTTTTTTTGACATTACTCATCTTTTTAAATGATTAAGTTTGTCTCTTTGAGAATGGCCAAAGGGCCAAAACGTCGGAGGTTTTCAAAATAAAAAGTTTGAAGTAAAAGTGGATGACTGAAATGTGTGTTAATAATAATAATAAACCACTATCAAACAATCAATATATTATTTCAGTAATTACTTATAAAGTAATAATTATTTATTCTAATTTTTAGATTGGAGTGGTAAGATAGTAAATGTTTTTCATGTTAAATATATGATCACAGCCATTTATATCAGAGTTGTTGTTGAGTATTTTTACTAAATTTTACAATTCCTTTTATACATTTACCTAGCCAATACCATTTAACTCCATTAAGAACAGGCTCTACTTTCGATAAGAGTAAGTTGAGTGAAGTGAGGTTTAGAGAAGCTTCTCAAAGATAAGACTACTTTAGTTATAATGCAATAGCTGAATCCAAAAATAGGTGACATTTGGAAAGTATTTCCCGGTAAGTTACATTATCAACGTGATTCCCTTTCTCCAACCTGACCCGATGACCCAATTTTTCCCGGATCTAGATGTCCATGCCAAGATGTCAGGGGTCAGCCAATGCTGACTTTCGCGAGTTATAGAGCTAGGGCCTTTCATCCTGACGTTCTCTACCCCTAGAGCCATCTCCTCCGGGTTGGGGATGGAGGGAGGAGAGGGTATAATCCCCCCCTCGCTCTCTCTCTCTCTCTATACATATGTATATAAAACTTATGATATGATAGTCATGATGTAATAAGATAAGACATATTAATATATATTAGCCAACAATGTAAATAAAGAAAACACATGTAATGTTTTGAAAATAGATTTTAACAGAAAAATAAAATCAGTATTATTACTGCGTGACATTGCTGTGCCTTTTTATTGTTATCTTCCGGCAACACATAAGTTATAAATAAGTTAAAAAAATAAATAAATAATAGTACTAATAAAATAAAATAAAATCTGTTTGGAGTTTGCAAATGAACATAGTAAGTAAGAAAAGTGGTTAATAAAAGTTTTAAATTTGGGAA
>NW_027107850.1:479667-482994 GCF_000696795.3 Halyomorpha halys | reverse complement strand
TTTTATTTAAAATTAAAAATATATTACTATAATTGAAATCACTGTATATATTAAACATTATATATCTTATTAATTACAATATCATTATATATGATAGGATTTTCCATTCAACAGTTTTGTCATATTTCTAGTTAATAATTGAGAGAGAGACAAAAAAATAAGCACGCAAAATACTTACCATTAAAATAACTTGTGTTAGTTACACTCTTCTTTGTTTTGTTTTTTTATAATCTTAATTATATTATCATATAATCGTTATATGTACAAAATAATCGTCATCTGTAAAAATTTGATTTAACAACTTAGTTATTCCATTTAATCCACTGAATGATTATTACTTCCTTTAAAATAAAGGCAGAACTTTTAAGGGTATTTTTATTTGCCGGAAATTGTTATATAGCAGTACTGGTACTGGTATCTGGTGGGGGAACAAGTTCGGCAAGTGGTTCTAGTGGTGCTTTTTGCCAACCCCTGGCGGCTACCTGAGTTGCCGCCGCTTACTAACCAAGGTGGGAGTGTCAAGATTCATTCTTTGGAACCGCCGAAAAATAAATGTTAACTGCCCCAGGGGGGAATCGAACCCACAACGTTCCGAACCGAGCGCACTGGGACCTGCGCCCGAATCCACATGGCCGTCACTTCTCTTTTATGTAGCAGTAGGTATAATTCACACTTTTTTCAACACTTATACCTCCTTTATTAATGTATCTGTATTAGCTGTATCTTTATTATATAGCTCTGTGTTTCATTCTCATCGCTCTATTATATAAACAAGTTTTTAGTGATCATCATTTAATACTTTATTTTACATATAAGAGGGAATAAGAATAATTAGTCGAGTAGTACAATTAAATCAACAATTGTATAATTTATAAATCGGGGGCTGGTCTGCCGTTGGATGGACAGGAGGTGCCCCCCTAGTCAATTAATAAGAATAAATAAAGATCGAAAAGCCATGAATTGCCTAGTTTTCAATACTTGATATAACAAAGCTTAATTAAAAAATTTATAGGAACAAACTTATTATTGTATATGATCCTGGATGCCCTTCCTAACAATCGAACAATATTGGGTTACATTTAAATAAAATTTTATTTTATAGTAGAAAAAATTAAATCATAAAACCTGCAAAAAAACAAACAAAAAGAAATAAATACACGAACAATCTTGGGTTTTAAAAACGTGATTTTTTATGGGTGTAGTATTTAAAAGAGAATTTATTGTATTTGACAATTTTTATTACTAACGAATTATTACAAGAAGATGTTTAGCGGAAAGATATAGCAGTTTGTATAAAGAAAAGTTGTATTGAGTGAAGCTGCACGTCTTGGAACATGATAGTTATTTTTGTGAAATGGGGGTAATTTTTATTATCCTAATAGGTAAATTTAAAATTTTGTTTGCAAATTTTATATTGGGTTAAACTTCAAATGGGTGAGACATAAGGGACATCTTGTCGAAAACCGATTTATCCATACTTAATTTATTTCGAGAGATTAATTTGATTTTTCTTAATAAAAAGTTTGGCAATGATAAACTTTTTTTATTTTTGCTATAGCTGCCTCTCATTGGTATTTTCTGTAAATGTGTGAGATCTGTTTAGAGTTAAAGCAAGGATTTTACAAATTTTGAGTGTGATGAGTTCTGCTGGTCCCAGATATTCTGTAATCAAAATGAATAATTTGGTTAGCTTTAACGTAAAAGATTTTTCAATCCATTGAAGAGTCAAGAACCAAGTATAGGCTTAAACACCAAAATAGTCTTTCCATATTAGATTCGATTAATTATAGAACTTTTAAAAAAAATTCATAAACATTAAGTTTGAATTTTAAACTACGATAAAACACGATCTTAATATATTTAGAGTGAGTCAAATTCAAATAATTTTAGTAAAGATTCTGTGATACAGTTGGATAAGTTTTCTTATTAGGAGCATATCGTTTATCTGATATAGATCAGGAGGGAACAAGGAAAAGTCAGCATGCATGACAAAGCTATAACCAATACAAGTCACCGAGAAATCTAGCGGTTCTGGGTTACAGTTAAATAACAAAACGGTAGATCATCCTTAATTATCCAAAACTGGTAGCACTAGCAAATACTAGTAAATGGAAATATTATGTTAATCCAAACATAATAAATGACAACGGTTAAAGATTTCAACATCTGGGCCCTGTTTCATAATGAAAGCAAATATTATTAGTTAGTTCATAGTACAAGTGTAGAACTTAGTGTGTTAATAATGCTAATACTTATTTTTTCATGATAGGGATGACTATTAGTGATATTACAGGAATTAAAAAATTAAAAATTTTAATTAAAAGTTTGTACTTATGAAACAGGGCCCTGGTCTTTGAAATACAAAAATAATGACAGGTAAAGAGTAAGACGATGACAAACAGGTTCAATGTTAAACGTATTGGTTACTTAGAAACACAGTATATAATGAAAACACACATCTTACTTTAACGCACATTTCAAAAGACTGTTAGCGATGTTACTAATTATAAACAAAGTAACAGATTATTGAATGTTATCATTGCAATGGGTAAATTTTAATCAACCTAACTCATTAAAATCTAGACTAACAATTAATTATAACGTTCTTATAATTTGTTTAAAAAATTTTTTTCATTTCAAGTTTTTAATTGAAATTTAAATTCATGAAACTTCCTCAAGGTAGTATCCTTGGTCCCATCCTCTACACCGTTTATACAGCTGACATCCCAACCAATCCCAACACTATCCTCACCACGTATGCCGATGACACATGTGTGCCTGCTGTTAATAATAACCCATTAATTGTATCCCAAAATCTCCAATCCCATATCACAGCCCTCGAAGAATGGTGTCGTAATTGGAGGATTAAGATAAATTCCAACAAATCATATCAAATCACCTTTACTCTTCGTCGTAAACCTACTGACTGCCCTACAGTTTCATATAATGATGTTACTCTTACCCCTGTCGAATAGATCCGCTACCTTGGACTACATTTGGACAAACGATTAACCTGGAATCCTCACACAAGACTGAAAAGGCAGGAAGCTGCACGTCGATTTCGACTATTACAGCACTTACTATACGAATGGTCTAAACTTCCAACACATTACAAAAGACTGATCTACATGACTATTATAAGGTTTATCTGGATATACGGAGTGAAGCTTCACTTAACCATCGAACTCCTCCCGAATCCAGTCCTTACAGTCCAAAATCCTTCGTAAAATCCTCAATGCTCCTTACTTTGTCACAAATAAAATAAAGACCTTAATGTCATAAAGTCAGTAATTGTCATGAAGACCTTACTGTTCCCTATGCAACCGA
>NW_027107850.1:469373-479204 GCF_000696795.3 Halyomorpha halys | reverse complement strand
AATAGAATGGACCTCTGGAAATTAAGCAATTACTAATTCTTCTTTTTTTTTATTTATTTATTTAATGTAATTTACAACTGTAGAAAATAATACAATAAGTAAATATGTTGTAGGTTTCATATACACTTGAAAATCTTGGGAAGGAACCACCCATTGGTGGTACTTCAAACATTAATTTAAATTAGAAGGTCCCGTGGCCATCTTCTCGCCTCGGAGGATTATCAGAGATTGTTAAGGATGAAAGATTAAGAATTAATGGGTTAGGATGGTTAAGGAGTTTGGAATGAGAAGACGCATATTTGTTTTGGGACAATTCTGCAACGAATGGGATGTTAAGGTCTTTGTGAATGAGTTTATTTGTAACGTAATGAGGAGGATCAAGGATTTTGGATTGTAACGATTGGGTGCGGGAAGAATTTGATGGTTTGGTGGAGCCCCAGAGCTCAATTCCATATGTCCAAATTGGTCTGATTATCGTAGTGTATACTAATTTTTTGTAGTCAAGCAGTTTCTTGTCGTTTCAGTCTTGTGTGTGGACTCTTCTTTTTTAAACGTGTTAATTAACGCTTATAGTTAAAACAGCTTTCAACTACTTAATGCTTTGCTCAATCGAGAGATAAGAGATGCTTGGTCATCAGATAACGCGGATATACAAGAAGAAATATTTGGAAACTTGATTTGATAATTTTGGATAACCTTGGCGTTCTTTGCTATGCTGAAACCGAAAATTAACCCCAGTATATTCAACTATTTGTATATTTTTCGTCAATTCCTGATATGTTGTGTTTGATTTTTAGCACAAAAATTTATGAAAATACTCGGTAATGAGACCAGTGAACTGTGTTTGAAAGAGATAATGAAAAATACATTAATAAAATAAAAATGGCAATCCAAAGATATTTCTGAGATATAAAATAAGATAAAAAACTCTAAGAAAAAATGTTGTCCAATACTTCCATAGATTATTATTTATAATACCAAATACTTTGAATAAGATACTCGAGTGAAGAAGTGGAGGAAAAAGTTTGAAAATGGACGAAGTTTAAAAGGTCGAAACGTCACCAAAATATCTAAAATATGTTTAAAATAGAATTATTTAAATATAATAATAATAATAAAAAATTATTGTTATATGGTTACTATTGGTAACCCCCAAACGGCGGACCAAACATCATTTTACAAATTATATGTCTGTTCATTTAATTGTACTACTCGTTGTTCAAATTGTATAATCATAATTTACATGTATTATGTAATTCAGATTATATATACTTTTTCTATATAGTGTAAGCAGGAAAACAAATTTTAATTTGTTCTTTAATTTAGTGCTTCTTCAAAAAAAAAAATATTCGTAATCACTTTTTCCTTAAAAATTGCTCTAAATTTTTTATTCTGTATTTGCTTTCCCAAAATGCGTTCTTCGTCAGTTAAACTCAATTTTACAACCTATTTTTTTATTGTTCCACCTTATTTGTATCATAAATAATAATAGTAATAGTAAATGATAATAAATAATAGAGAGATATTTTTTACACTGTGGGTTTGATAAGATCCTGAGAAAATGTTTTCGATCATTCTGTTTGATAATTAATAATTTAAAAATGAACCACACTAACAAAAAGATACAATAATAAAGTTATTGATAATAATGTATGCATTTTCTTTAATTTTTGTTAATTTTCTGAATTTTTAATACTTTCAACTTTTTTTTTCTAAAATTAATAAAAAACGTCTCATTTACTCATTTAATAACACGTTTTACACGTGTTAAAGAAACGATGAATGTTTCCATTTGATGAAAAGCGTGAATTTGTTCACTTTTCAGTATAACAATAAACCTTTATTAATAAATACAAATAGTGATTGAGAGTGAACAATAACATAACCACCTTATTACACCGTTTAAGTAACAGTATGGACATCCTTTCCACCCATTAAAGCAACTAAGTGGTTGTTTTTTACTTTCATTTATTTAGGAATCATCTCATAATACATATTTTTTATTAAAATAATACAATTAACCGAATATTTTTAAATTAATTAAATGCATTTATCGTATGACCGATTTCAATACTAATAACGCAGCAATCAAACGTTATTAAATAAGTGAAATATTATCATTTTAAAACACTGAATAATAAATCCACTTCAGGTGAATGAGGTGTAAGGCATGAGAAAGGTGATTCGAAACCACCCCTATCAAGAAATCAAGGCATTGATCACTATATAAACATATCTTGTTAAGGTTTTGTATGATTTTTATGACAAATCATTGTTCTATTACTTTTGAAAGCGTACAATTTTTTTTTCTTTGTAACAATTAATCTTAAGGAAAATTAACAATTAACATAGTAAAATTTCTATATCACAGACATCTACGGGAATGAGCATTTTGTCCGTTATACAGAGGTTTCCGTTAATAAGGGTTATATACGAAAAGAACACAAAAATTAATTAACAGAGTTACATACCTACATATCATCGATTCAGTTGTGTTATCTCATAAGACCGAACAAAAATAAACAAGACGATTATTATACAGTTAAAACACAAAAGTTTTTTTTAATATGTTCTTTCTGGCCATTTTTGACATCTAAAGGGTACTACCTAATTCTAACCACAGTGGGGGTCAAGTTGTCATTTTGCGGGACAACCACAGAAATAAAAATCGACTCCCTAAGGCTGGAATCGATCCGTTGCGGTTGCAGTTCCGAGGTTGCAAACACCTACGTCTCAACTCCCTTAGTTATAGACGGTCCCAAAATCAATTCAAGCTTCAATCAAATCAAAGCATCATTCTAGTGATATTTTGACGCAAACATTGTTTTGAAGAACATTTACATCATGTTTTCTGACTTCGAAACTTCTTTCAAAATGTCCCCGAAACAATATATTTTTAAATGTTTATATATAATAAATAGGAAAATTCTTAGAATAAATGCTTTTGTTTAAAAAAACAAAACAAAAAAAAACCTAATTTTTATGGGAATGTACAGAAACAGAAGTTGACAATTTTATTGGGTAAACGTTTTACTACTGGGCATGAACACTCAATAAAACAGAATAATTTGAAATTCATTCATTATAAATGGGTTTTTATGTAAAAAACTGAAGAACTGCAGTTACTGACTCAATACCCTATCAGGGGAGCAGTAATGGCCACAGGTGCATCTGGGGGGCGATGAATAACTACAAGTTGTCACGGTCAACAATATTACTGCTGACGAAAATAGAGCCGAGGATTACTAAATTGGTAGCAGCACACCCAGCTCATCCTTCTTATTTCGAAGAATATCCTTAGATGATTTCGAATGTTTTAACTTACTCTATTCAGAATTCTATAAATAGTTTCATAATTTCCAAGTTCAATGTTTCTAATTTACATCATCCTTTGTTATATTTCATGAAAAAGGTAGAAACACTATATTTCCTATTAACAGCTATTTACATTTTTAAAAAATAGGTTTCCAGCGTAGTAATATTTTTCCTAAGTAATATTTCTTCTGGAATGGGGGCGGATAATAATAGGTTTTGGTTAAGATTTTTTTTTTTTAATTTAATGAAGAGAATTAATACAATCTTCCACAAATTAAGGGTATTAAGTATTAGTTATGAAATATTCTTTCATAAAATATGTACAGATACACAAGAATAAAAGGAAGAAAAAAATATAAATGATAAAAATAGAACTCACTGAATTCCAAGAAAAGAAATGAAATTAAAAAAAATAATAATAAAGAAATCTATAAATAAAAGAAAATACTATCATGCTTTCAGCATATGTACAACTGTATAAAAATATATACAAATAAATTTGTTGTTGGTGACATACATGATACAAACATGTTGAGAATCTATCCACTGATAGAACTCCCAAAACAAAATTAAATAAATAAAAATGTTATTTACATTCATGTTGTTGATCTTTTTACAAATAGCAATTAGTTCGTACCACCGAGAGATTATACTATAATTTATTAGGTCTGAACCTGATACGATAACCTCAACTATACAAAAAAAATATGGAAATAATAAAGCATCAATAAAATTAATTAATCCCTTACAGCTCTAAAAAGGTCAAGAATTTATTGCAATTACTGTATTTAATGGACTTTTATTTGATTTCCAAATGAATGGACAAAGCTGCTTTGAGCCATCTAAAAATATTGAGTGGGTAAATGTTCACCTTTTCCACACTTACTCATAAGTCATAATTAACGACATACCCTGGCATTTTGCCCTCTGACATTTTCTACGAAAATCAATTCCTGGAAACCATATTACTAATTAGTGGCGCCCCGTAGCTCCTCTCAGTCCATAATTTTTATTTAAAAACGGTCTTAAAAAACCTTCCTCGAAAGGTCTAAAGTCAATTTAATTTTTCTCTTAACACCGAGTTTAATTTAGGGAAGATTCATTGTGGATGGTTATATTACGAAGATATCACAATTATGAAACTTAATAATTATGTTTTCTAATATCGTTTCATCATTGAATTCTTAGTATTAATAAGAAGTCATATAACTTTGTTTGAGGTTGTTAAAAAGATATTGATGAAAAAGTTCTTTCAACATTCGGTAGGAAAGTAATTATCCATTATCTAAATTAATTCTTTTTAACTTCATTTATCCTTCTGCCCCACAGTATCCTTTAATAATACCCCACTTATTCCTGTTGAACAGATACTTAGGAATACATCTGAAGAAACGACTGACACAGAACTTTTATACAAGACTGAAAACTGCTCGTCGATTCCCACTATTAAAACATTTACTAGACGAACGGTCTAAACTTCCAATGCATTACCAAAGACTGATCTACATGACTATTATAAGTTTATCTGGACATACGGAATGAAGCTTCACTTAACCATCGAACTCCTCCCGAATCCAGTCCTTACAGTCCAAAATCCTTAATGCTCCTTACTTTGTCACAAATGAGCTCATCCATCAGGACCTCAATGTTCCATATGTTGCCGATTGGCCAGAACTAGATACTAATCCTTCCATGATAAACTTCCTAACCACCCAAACCCACTTGTTTCTATGCGGGCTTCTCCTTCATTACCTAATAATACTTCTAGGCGTCTGAAAAGAAGATGGCCTCGAGATCTTCTCCTCTAGAAACGTTATTGGAGTTCTATCAATTGGAGTTCTATTATCTACATGTTTTTATTATGCCATTATATCACCTAAAGCAAATTTACTAGTTGTTTATATTTTTATACAGTTGTAAACAATAATAAATAAATCGTATATATAAAAAAGTTTACTTATTAAGATTTACATAAAAATATGTCTAGTTAATGTAAAGTAAGATTACAGAGGTATGATGCAGATATTTAGAGAAACTAGCCTATTGTAATAATATCTCAACATTAGGTCTTGAGGCAATCTTCTTTTTCATATGGATAGCTCATTTTTTATTTTCCTGTCACTCTGAAAATTCTTATTTAAGGATTTCTTGATGTATGAAATACAAATATCAACATTGCTCCTGCAAAAAACACAAATGATAACAAAGCCGTGTACTCTGGAATGGGATTGTATACGATCGGGAAATTTCCTTTTTCCGAGTTTACCACAGCCGGTTGGTTAAAAACCGTTTTCTCGTTTTGTTTTCAAAATTTTCATAGTTCATCTTTATCCATTTTATTATTATTAGCAATTAGCGATGGCTAATCATTTCGAATAAAGGAAATCAAAAGTTTTTTTTTGTTATTTGTCATTTAACCTCTCTATTATTTCAATGTGGTTAAGATCTTGTGGATTGTATATTTATAAACCGAGTTTAATTAAAACGTAAGTAGTACGTATTTGAAAGATTCTTCAAAGGAAACTATAAAAATATAATTTTTAGAAAATAAAACCATTGCACAACTTTCACTTGTTTCCAAGTTTTGTGAAGATTATTGGTCTGGTGTTGAAGCAAACTCAATTTTTGAGATTTTTTTTTTTTTATTTATTTATTGTAATTTACAACTGTACAAAATAATACAATAAGTAAATATGTGGAAAGTTTCAAACATTTGAAAATCTTGGGAAGTAACAACCCATTGTTGGTACTTCAAACATTAATTTAAAGTAGAAGGTCCTGTGGCCATCATCTTTTAAGACGCCTTGGAGGATTATCAGGGATTGTTGAGGATGAGGGATTAAAAACTAATGGGTTTGGATGGGTAAGGAGTTTTGAATGAAAAGACGCATACCAAATTTGGGCCAAATCTGCAACGAAAGGGATAATAAGGTCTTTGTGGATTGAGTTCATTTGTGACGTAATAAGGAACATCAAAGCTTTTGCGGAGGATTTTGGACTGTAAGGATTGGATACAGGAGGAATTGGTGGTTTGGTAGAGCTCCAGAGCTCAATTCCCTATGTCCAAATTGGTCTGATTATCATAGTGTATAATAATGTTTTGAAGTGAATGGAAAGTGTAGAGCATTTGTCCAGTAAGCGTTGTAGCAATCGAAATCTACGAGCAGTTTCTTTTCGTTTTAGTCTTATATGAGTAAGTCTCTTATCAAGATGGAGTCCTAAGTAGAGAATCGGTTCAATAGGCGTTAGTGGGATATTTAAAAAGGATACTGTAGGACAGGAGGGTAGAGGTTTACGACGGAGAGTAAAGGTGATCTGGTGGGATTTGTTAGGATTTATTTTGATTCTTCAGTTTTGTCACCATTATTCAACGGTGTTATGTGTGCCTGTAGTGTTTGTGATGCAGTAGTAGGGTTGTTGTTTACAGACAGTACACATGTGTCATCAGCGTAGGTTGTTCGGACTGTGTTAGGGTGGGTTGCGATATCAGGTGTGTTTTTTTTTAATTAAAAAAATAAAAAGATCAGAGAAGGTTAAAATTATAACCAAAAAGTTTTTATTTATTTGTTAACTATAAAACTTCGTACTTTAGGGTTTCACGAGCTGGTAACAACGAATATGAATTATTTCTGTCAACACCTTAACAAAAGAAAAAACACCGTAATGCAATCGGGAAAGATCGAGTCTCGGCTTTTCCTGTTCTAATAGATTTTTAATTTTTGTTTCTTTATTTTTTCATAAAATTCTTTAATGTTTTGTGTTTATCCATTTATTATTGCTTATTTATTTTTTTTTTTTCACATACACAAAATTAAAAGTTCTTTGGAGAAAGAATTGTTAAAGATTCGTCATTTAAGCTTTCTTAGACTATTTTAATGAGGATGGACTAAGCTATATTAAAAGATGTTTAATTATTCATTGTCATGCTAAGTTTATTCAAAATCGTTAAGAGCCGTTTTGGAGAAAATCCAAAACATGTGAAAAAACGATTTTATAAAGTGGCACTTACGTACGACAGTACTTCACATCTTATTACATATATGCTTTAAACATGAACATTCATCTTGTGAATGAAAGGTACTCTTCTTTGATTTAAATATTTATTTTATTGCATTAAAAACAATAATAAAGTTTTGGGGCTGTCACTGCATCATCAGGTATCTGACTAAAACATCTTTTAAAATTACATTTTGTGTTTTCCTTATTAGTCTTATAATGCTAACAATAGTTATTTCAGATCTCCTTATTTATAATATGTTGGTATTTTTAATTATTAATATTTATATTACTTACAACAATATGTTATTGTTAGCATTATAAGACTAATAAGGAAAACACAAAATGTAATTTTAAAAAATGTTTTAATCAGATACCTGATGATGGAGTGACAAACCCGAAACGTTATTATTGTTTTAAATGAAATAAAATAAAATAATTAAAACAAGAAAGATTAACTTTCATTCGCAAGATTTAATTATAAATGAAACTTTTCCAGTAGAAGATATAACTTTAAGATGAAATTTCAGTTTTGTACGACTTTCTATATGAGCAAGGCTGTTCACATATATACGTATAGGATAGTTTTGGAACAAAGAGATCCTAAAAGATGTATATCACAAAATAAACAAAATCATTCACGCAGTACTCCCCCTTACTATATATTTCATATGAAAATGAATTTATATAGAAGCTGAAGATCTATAAATAGAAAGACGTGACACAGAATTGATAACTAATGGGTTGTATTTCAGTCGTATACTCATGGATTAGAATTAATCGATATTAGTTAATTATCATTATTATTATTATTATTACTGTGAAACATAAATCACTACAAGTAAGAAGCGAGAAGAATGACCGAGACTCCGAAACGTCACCCTCACTATGTTTGGACCATGAACCCAACAAAGGACGCCCCCGCTGAGTCAAGCGGCTGTTTCCACTGCGGTTATTTTTAAGGAAGATCTCGGAGCCAGCTCCTTAGCCGAGCTAAAATATTTGACATTCACCTATAAAAAGGGATCAGCAGTTGGAACGCGTTCAGGGGTCAGCAATACGCCAGCGATGAGTCAGCTTGGCCAAGCTTCCTTTAATCCAGTATCACATTTTAAAAATATTTTATTCCTTTTAAATCATTCCTCATCGGGTTTCATGGATGGTTAGTTGGAATCTATACGGATCATAATCTTCTAAGGACGAATGGAAATTGAAGTCGCCAAGGAATAAAATCTGAAAGGTCTTCATTATAAACATCTCAAGAACAATAGAAGTGTGATCTCTTATTTTTATAATATTATATACTATTTTCCACAAGACTATAATCGATACACAGCATATTGTAAAGTGCAAAAGAATTTTATATCTTACATTTATCTGATTTGAATTTCCTTTTTCTTTATTTTAAATATTTATACAATAAAAAGAAAAAAATCAAGAAAATAAATAAATGATAAAGTAATTAAACATGAATTACATGAAACATAAATGATGGAGAAATGAACAATTAATAAACTTTATTAAGGAATAACATTGTTAAAATAAAATAAATGTTATCCAATTTTAGTCTCAAAACAATCTATATTTCTTTATACGTTTCGGCCAATTCGGCCATCCTCAAGGACAATCTATTACAAACAGTTTTTATCATATATATGACTTTTAACAATTTTAAACAAACTATAATAAATTATTATACCATAAATACAATTTTAGAACCACATCAATTGGCAAAAAAAGATCTGTCCAAGTCATTATTTCAGTCCATAATTACCCTACGAGACACTAAAACATTAGGGAATCATATAATTTTATTAATAAGCAATCTTTAGCTTATGTCTAATTACCTATTTTGTCAATTCTTCATATTAAATCAAAAATTAAAACTTTTAATCACATCAACAATATTTGTAACCTTCCCAACACTCAGGTCAGGCATTGTGTTTATTTATTTAAACTATATTTTGGTTAAATTTCCTATTTTTTTTTTTATTATTATAATTCATATCAAGGTTAATTATAATTATCAACATTAAATTGATCCTGTAGTTTTCATAAATTAATTTTACTTAAAATGTTTCCATAATTGTTAGAAATCATATTTATAATATAAGGTGACTGTGAGAGATAGTTCCTGAGGATGGTCGAATTGGCAGCAAGGCTGGGCTTATCAATATAGTTAAATAAAAATTGTTTTGAGTCTAAAATTAGATAATATTTATTTTATTTAAACAATAATAACCAGTCTCAAGAAAGTGTAAAAATGGTATATAAAGAAATAATATAAAACAATAACAAAAAATATGTATATACAATTTAAGTATCAATTTTTTATTTATATTTTATTTTATTTTACGCTGCGAAAAAACTTTGTATTGTATAGGATTTCTCGAGGTGGTTTATCTCTGCCAAGAATGAAATGAAATATCCTTTTATAAAAACAGAAATTACACAAAATACAATATAAATATTTAAAGAAGATAAGAAAAAAAATACATACACATCTATACACATATACAT
>NW_027107850.1:460869-469323 GCF_000696795.3 Halyomorpha halys | reverse complement strand
ATACACAAACACATACATATATCCGGTCCAATCTGCCTGGCATCAGTTAGAAAACAATGAAATGTGGAAAAATTTAATTAGTTTAAAAATAAATTTGTTGAAACTTTACCTCGACATTGGTTTGGTTAACGAAGAATTTTGAATTAAGCTGTAAAATAATCAATACAACAATGGGTTAAGCATAACAAAAACGTTATTGAATAAAAAAGTGAATATGGCGCCCAAACTATCTAAGGCTTCTACGATTGGACAGTCTCAGCTTGGAAACAATTAGATCTAGAAATCACATTTCTAGAACACTTAATAGCGCAGAAGACAGCTCTCGGGTAAAGAGGAAAAATAATTAGACAAATGCAATGAAGGAAGGTTTGATTACAGAGGTTGTGTCCACTATGAAAATTCTTCTTTTCAAAAATCGGTCAATTATTCAAACGGGGCATAATTGAAATATTTTTTAAATGATCATACATTTTAAGAGGAAGAATACTACAAAATTATACTTCATACCTAGTGAATTATGAAGTTGTTACAAAGCATTTCAAAACTTTACACGCTTTTAGGCAACCTGCTCGTTTTCAAAAATTATCTTTCCGCTCCCCTGATCTAAACCAATAATCTTCTCTGTCTGGTCCCCACTATCCTCCAAATTGCCAATCATGGAGCTTCATTCACAGTTTGAGAGTCGGTAGCAGAACATCCAAGGACGGGAAGTTCGGTTTTTGTGTCTAAAAGTTTATTTATTTATTATTATTATTTTTTTTTTTAGAAAAAAGGATGTTTTTTTACAATGAAGCTAACTATGACGGCAATAAAGATTATTACAGGACGGACCAGCGAAATCGCCACGATCAGCTCAACATTTATCAAGGTTACGAACTAATATTTTTGTTTATTTATTAACTAAGCATTTGCCAAATCGTTCAGTAAACATATTACGCATTTCTTAAGTATAATAATCCTTGTTTACAAACGTGGCGTTTCATTCATTAATCCTAGATAATCAACAAAGAGTTATCTCATTTTATGCAATCAACTGTTTATTGATCCCTATTTAGTGTTAACAAAAATTGTGATGATCTTACACTTATAAGTAATATTATAGATATAAAGTAATATAATATTATCTGTATCGAGTTAATATTGACGAAATGATGTTCCGCTAAATATGTCCTTTTTATTATTATAATTACAACCGCAATTCAATATGTTTTGTCATTTTATTGAACTTTCCTGAATTGTATTTATGAAACTTTGTTTACAGTAAAAGCGAAATGTAATTAAAAGTTAACACTTCAACTAAATGTCTAAAGATCATATTTCTAGGATATATATCATTCTTCAATATCATATTTAATTTTATTTCATAGATGTATTATTTTCATTTTGATTATTTTTAATTAACAATTTATATTTAATATTTAAAATTATTCAATAATTATAAAATTGTAAATCGTTAAGGCTGTCCTTTTTTTTTTTTTAAACTTTTTTGTGATGCTCCTTATTACGTCACAAATAAACTCATTCCCAAAGACCTTAATATCCCATTCGTTGCAGATTTGAACCAAAACAGATATGCGTCTTTTCATTCCAAACTCCATTTTTTTTTTTACAAAATTAATTAACCCTCACTTTGAGAATCGTTAAAAGCAGATCCAATTGTTATATAATTATTTTCAATTCTTTTTTTAATTTTTTTTTTTTTTAACTTGTTTTGATGCTCCTTATTACATCACAAATAAACTCATTCACAAAGACCTTAATATCCCATTCGTTGCAGATTTGAACCAAAACAGATATGCGTCTTTTCATTCCAAACTCCTTAACCATCCTCACCCATTAATTCTTAATCTTTCATCCTTAACAATCCCTGATAATCCTCCGAGGCGTCTGAAAAGAAGATGGCCAAGGGACCTTCTATTTTAAATTAATGTTTGAAGTACCACCAATGGGTGGTTCCTTCCCAAGATTTTCAAGTGTATATGAAACATACAACATATTTACCAATTGCATTATTTTGTACAGTTGTAAATTACATTAAATAAATAATAAAAAAAAAAAAAAAACTTTTTTTGAAATACCATATTTTACTACACTCAAGGGTTATAAAAATAAAATAAAATACAGTAAGTATAAACTAAAATAGATAAAAATAAAATTATAAAACATAAAATACCAAATTATTAAAGAAATATTAAAACATTTTTGAAAATGCTAGGAAAAATACATATGAATAAGTTTTCATTTAAAAAAATTATTAGAGTAGTAGGGGTGCAATAATGAAGTACTTTTACTAGGCCAACGGTTATACAAGGAAGGGATTAGGTCAGAATCATACTCGACGGTAAGAGTTTTACCCAATTAATGTTATCCATTAATTGAGGCTGGATGGACTCCGGAGAATTCCCGTAGCCACAAATAAAATCAACAAGATTATTTACTGAGTTAAAGAATATTATAAATCGAAATGTTATTAGAAAATTTATAATTATTAGATTGCAAGAGCACTTTTAATAAAAGATTATTAATTCAAGATACTTACGTATATGAATGATTTGAGGAATGACTTTGATCCAATCAGCTTAGTCATTTTGTCTTATCGCTGAGACTAAGAGGTAACGAGTTTATCTGACACCATGAGACCGAATCTTGTGATAAAGATCAGGATTATTTAATTCATGCTTATGATAAAAGGTTTAGCGAGCGCTTATATTTATAAATATTTTTTTTAATTAATAAACTTGAATTAATATCTAAACAATATTTATTTATTTCTCTTCAGGGTGTATCAAATCAAAATCAGAAATGTCCAGGGTTTTCAAAACCTTAATTGTTATTTTTAAAAAGTCTCTAACTGAAAAGTTTAACCTATGTACGAATTTAATAGTTTCATGAGAAATTAAAGTATCGATTTTTCTACATCAAAATCTTCACATAAATTTTTTTTAATAATTTATTTATTGTTATTTACAACCGTACACATATATATACATCAAGTAAATTTGCTGTAAGTGATATAATGACATGATACAAACATGTAATTATAGAATTATACGAGTTCTACCCATTGATGGAACTCTAAAAACATTTCTAGAGGAGATCTCCTTTTCAGACGCCTAGGAGGATTATTATAGGTAATGAAGGAGAAGCCTGATTGGAAACCAGTTGGTTTGAGTAGTTAGGAAGTTTATCATGGAACGATTGGTATCTAGTTCTGGCAAAATCGGCAACATTTGGGACATTGAGGTCCTGATGGACGATTTGATTTATGACAAAGTAAGGAGCATTAAGGATTTTACGAAGGATTTTGGACTGTAAGGATTGGATTCGGGAGGAATTCAATGGTTTAGTGGAGCCCCATAGCTCAACTGCGTATGTCCAGACAGGCCTTACAACAGTCATGTAGATCTGAATGCAAAATCTGATATCATTGGATAAGTATACAAAATATGTACATAAATAAAGAAACTAAATATTAGAAGTAATTTTTCATTCATTGGAGCATAAGATGGAAATAGGATTATTATAATTGAGGGTTTAAAGCTAATTAATTAAACCATTGCATTCCAAAACCGGCAATCCATTCTCAAATTTCTAATTTATTTAATTAACAGTTTTAGCGATTCATAAACTCATAAGATAAACTGATTCACAGACAAAAACAATCAATTGTCTTGTGATTTAACTGTTAAGGTAGAAATTCTTTTTATATCATGATAATCTAGTACCAAAATTGTTAATTTAAAATCAAAAATTTTAAAATTTAGAATTTAGGAAATCAAAAAATTAAAAATTGACTGACCGTTTTTGGAATACAACGCATTAAATGTAAAAAAAAATCTGGAATAATAAACTTCCTAAACAAGGTATATGCTTGTAAATTCAGTAAAACCATCAACAATATTTATTATTCAGACAATTGTTTATAGTTCTATTAAATTAAATCTGCACCAATACAATCCATAACGAGCATGGAATGCAGTACTTTGTATGGAAGCAATGTTACTGGACAAACAGTTGTGCAAGAAGGGGATTTGGTCAAAATCAAGGTAGACCACCAAATATTTACACATTGTTACACCGTAATTCAACACATTGTTAAAATCAATAAAAATCTATATTCTTACTTGTATTTATGGTAACTTTTTGTCACAATGTCACGGTTAAAAATGCTAAATTTTTATTGAAGATAAAACCATTTGACATTTGTGTGCTAAATATAGCAGATAAAAAACTCGACTTTAGACAATCTTCAACCCTGTGCTCGCGGGCATTAATATACCCAACTAATATAACCTGTATCAGCAATCACTATGGAAACTTTTTTATTTATTTCATACTGTCAGGTTTTCAATAAAATATTGTATATCTTCTTTAAATAGAGATAGAGTAGTAAGCAATAAAGAAGTACAGTATTTTAATACATATTTGAAAAAAAAAAACTGATAATGCTATTGTTAGATCGGCTAATTGCGAATCAATTTATTTTCACTTTTTACATCTATAACATATTACAATCCTTTAACATTTTTTCAGAGTTGTAACAAATAAAAATGCTAACGATTTTATAACCAAAGAAGATAAAGATTAAAGATTTTTAACATGCACATTCTGATTCATTTTTAAACGATCATTAATTAAAAATGTTACATGTTTCAAGGTTTTCAATTCAATCTACATAGTTTCCAATACCTGAATTTTTTATAACTCATTTATACGGAAGAAATCCAAAGACCTAAAAGAAATCGACACGCCTGAGCATTACATGAAAATCAAGAGAATTTTCATTTTCTGCACCTCCGAAAACATATAAAGGGGCCATAAGTAAAAATTAATCGGTTCTGAAAAGTGTAATCTTAAATAATATCGATAGTATATAGATAACACCGAAACAATACAAATTAACATGTATATTTATTTAATCTTTCTATTTGACACTTCCCGAGCAATATTTGCGATGCCAGTATCAAAACCTTGCGCTCGATACGATATTATTTTATATCGTATTTTTTTTTCTCTCGCTGGCCTATACTTTTTGAATTCGGATGAATTTTTTTTTTTATCATCAGATCATTAGCTTGTCGAGTATCAATAATTTTCATCCGATACTAACAGAAATCCCATACTTTAGGGGTGATTAAAAATTATCCCTGTCCATAGGTGAGCATAGAGGATTACTACTAACCTTAAATTCTTTCTTTTGAATAAGATAACACATTTAGCAAAAGTTCATGATGTGAAAACTGAATCATTTAAAAATATGGAATGGAAGTGAAATGAAAAATTGCTTAGGGAAACCAGCCAGCAAAGCAACTGTAGATATGAATGTAAGGATAACGAGATAAGGAAATTAAGATGGACGGGGCATGTTGCTTGAAGTCCCACATCAAGATGGCAGTGCATAACTATGAATCTAATGAGTAACAAATGCTAGTTGTTGAAGAGATGAAAAATAAAAATAAAACCTAAACATACTATGAATGATAATAAAAAAAAAGTTTACCTCATAATTTTTTTTTTTTTTCATAATTTATGTATTGTTATTTATAACTGTATAAAAGTATATATAGTAAGTAGATTTGCTGTTAGTGAAAAAATGACAAATCCACAAACATGTAGGGAATCTACCGACTGAAAGAACTCCTATAACATTTATAGTCAACAAGATCTCGAAGCGCCGCCCATAGCTCAGTGGGTAAGACACAATCTTACCAATTTGATGTCTATTGGCGGTGCCGGTTTGAATCCGGCCAGGGGCGTTGACTTTTTTCATTGAGTGGCGGTCCCACAAAATGAAAAACTTTGACCCCCAACCATGGTTAGCCACTATAGGACTCCAATGGGAGTCTTGGCCAAAAAAAAAGAAAAGTATCAAGGCCATCTTCTTTTCAGATGCCTGGGAGGATTATTAGATAATGAAAGCGAAACCAGGTTAGAAACAAGTGAGTTTCGGTGGTTGTGAAGTTTATCATGGAAAGATTAATATCTGCTTCTGGCCCAATCGGCAACATAAGGAACATTGAAGTCCTGGTGGATCACTTGATTTGCGAAAAAGTAGGGAGCAATAAGGATTTTACGAAAGATTTTGGATATGGCAGGAATTCGATGGTTTAGTGGAGCCCCAAAGCTCTTCTCCGTATATCCAGATAGGCCTTATTATAGTTATGAAGATCAGTCTTTTGTAATGAATTGGAAGTTTAGACTATTTGTCTAGTAAGTGCTGTAATAGTCGGAATTGACTAGCAGTTTCCTGTGTTTTCAGTCTTGTACGAGGATCCCATTTTAGTCGTATATCAAGTTGTAGTTCTAAGTAACGGATCTATTCGACAGGAATAAGTGGGGTATTATTAAAGGATACTATGGGAGAGAATGTAATGGGTTTACGACGAAAGGTAAATGTGATTTGGTGGGATTTATTTTAATCCTTTTCCTCATAAATTAAAAATTAATATACTTAGAAGAGAAGAAGAAGAGGCTAAAAGTCAGCAAAATAAGTGCGAGGACTTACGAGCTACAATCCATTATAAAGATAAATTAAAAAAAAACTGGTTTATAGGAATAATAATGTTTAATTATTACTAATTCAATTATATATATTATTATAAGTAGAATTATATATATACATATATATATATATTGAATACAAAGAGAAGAAATGAATTTGCTTTTGGTAAAATGTAGATCATAAGAATCAAAAACTGAAATTCCGAAATTTACATACGATGTAGGCTTTGAAAAACATTGTGATGTAAATTTGTCACCATTTGCCGCTGTTTTTAGTACATTGATTTATTGCCTGGGCTGTTCTATTCAGTTCCAAAAACGGTAACATCGCCTGTTTAGGTAAAGTGAATTGAATGACATTTCATTTGTCCATTGCAAAATATCGCTTACAAATGTTGAATCATAGTTTTATTGAATTCATCTACAAAATTGTAAACTTGATTCTTTTATTTTATTCAGGCCATGGATGTAGTTCACTATGTCTTGAATTATTTTTAAATTAATTGATGAAAACTTTTATTTTTATTTTATTTAATTCATTCACAACTGTAAATAATATTTTACAACTATAGAAAAAAACTATGTCATGAAGGCATGAAGGTTAAGGTCATCCAACAATACCTCTCCATTAAAATTGAAATTTAAAAATTAATTTAAAAGGTCCCTATTCCAGCCCCTATGCAAACTTCGTCTCGTATCCTCTAAGTCTCTTGTGAATAGTCCTTGAATTAGAGGGTTAGTGTGTGTTGTAAGTGTATCATGAAACTGTTTATATAGTGATTTAATGGTTGTTTCTACATAGTCCCCCCCCTACTCCAGTAACAAGAACTTACATAAAGATAAAAATGTTACGTATAAAAAATATTCTTGAGTGTTATTGTTATTGATTCCTTATTCATAATAGTTATTATGAACAAAAAATACAAATTGCATCCAAGAATATCTTTTCCTTCGTGTATTTTTGAGACCGAATTATACAAGGAAAAAAAAATGGAAACATTTAAACTAATTTATTATTTTTTATATTTCAAATTTAATCAATTAGATCAAGGTTCAATTGTTTACTTTGTCATAATTTTTTTTTATCTATATCCAACATGATATATCATTGTTTGTTTTTATATTTAAACAATTATTATTTTTATTTTGAAGGTTTTTTTTTAATTTTACCTACTTTATAAAACTAAAAATGTGTGTAAAACGAAAATTCAAATCAACACAATGTATCATGGAAAATTCATTTGCACCTAATCATGTATTTATAATAGCTATATGGAAAACTGCATCTAATAATAATTAAAAACAACTATAAAACAATATTTAAACATTGCAGCAGACGGATTATTTGTGAAATAAAAAAAATAAAAGCTTAATGTAAGTTTAATTTATAAATATAATCCTCTCTTTTTTATATTTGTTTTACCAATCTTATATTTTCATCTATAACAAAAAATAAAAAGAAAAGAAATACAATCCACGTATTGGTTGATTTGATAAAGATGAAGATGATAATCAAGAAACATGATAGACAACAATAAATCAAGTGAATAAACAACTTGAAATTAAATGACAAGCTGAAAATAAAAATATTTATATTATTTGATTTATATACACACCGTGCCGTACCATTATTGTTACTCGTTATATTTTATTATATTGTTATCCAAATAGTCGGATGAAATAAAAATCAAGTTTTATTTTGGTTTATATAAAATAAAGAAAACGGAAAAGACGAATTTTTTAAAATCTGTTAAATTAATTAAATAATTAAACTAATGTGTAAATAACTGAATATATTGATTTATATCAAACTTTAAATTCTATTCGACTAATCTATCTACATCTCTAAATCTATAAATTTGCATAGCTTTGCTGGGTATACTAGCAGTAAATAAAATAAAATAATAGAAGATCGCTGATTGATCATGTGTATTAATAAATGGAATATGGTCC
>NW_027107850.1:459829-460689 GCF_000696795.3 Halyomorpha halys | reverse complement strand
ATTATAATATATATAATATATTAAAATAAAAATAGTACAAAATATTGCTATTTGACCGCACCTGGGCCATATTCCATTTATTAATACACATGATCAATCAGCGATCTTCTATTATTTTATTTTATTTACTGCTAGCATACCCAGCAAATCTATGCAATTTCTAGATCTAGAGATGTAGATAGATTAGTCGAATAGAATTTAAAGTTTGATATAAATCAATATATTCAGTTATTTACGCATTAGTTTAATGAGTTAATTAATTGATTATTATATCATTCGCCCTTATAACGGCATTAAATCTAAATCGAAGTAATATAGGTATAAAGAACAAACATTCCACTTCCTAACAGTTCTATTAACGTTGGAATTGGATAAAACGATTATGGGAACAATGAGGGAAAAATCCTGTATATAATTAATTTCGAAAATATACAGTTTAATATCTTTGAAAAAGTAGTATATCAAAGTTTCAGGCGACGCTATATGATAACGAATATAACTTGCTTTTTCGGAAAACGACTTTTTTGACCAACTTTACATAAATCCTCTTATTTTTTTGTAAATAAAAAAATATTTAATAGAGTTAGTAATATTTCTTCTATATTATTCAGAAAGAGGCAAAAATCAATTGGCAAATAATAACAATGAAGGAAATGTATATATTTTGAGCTACGCGCAAAAAATGCTTAATTTTGATTATAACTTTTTTTTTCAAAGAAATGGAAAAAATCCTGATCATTTAGCAAAAAGCCCCACCACAATCGAATGAACGGCAAAAATTAATAATGTGGATTTAGCTATTATCTTAATACCAGGTCATTCAAAAAGTCCTGTCGTTTTTTTGGGGGAAATTATAAATA
>NW_027107850.1:455401-458979 GCF_000696795.3 Halyomorpha halys | reverse complement strand
ATCGACCGAATTTGAGTTTCAACTGGAATCATTTTAACTAGACAGTTGGATGGTGACTGCATTAAATTAATCCTCCTTAGCCTCCTATTCATAAAGTATAAACATTTGTGTTTACATGGATAAAAGTTGTATTTAACGGAATTAATTAGCAAACACTCTAGAATCAAAATAAACAACGAACAAACGAAAAACGACAGGACTTTTTGAATGCCCTGGTATTTTTCATTTTATTTTAAATATAATTAAAATGCACTTTAAATATTTTAAACGGTATAAATAGCATTAATACCAAAATTTCCTAGTAACTGGTTATGATTTCCATATAATAATTAACTGGAAAAACAATTCTCAAAGTTATTCTGATTTCTTAAACAAATCGACTCATTAAACCTAATTAAATTTGGCTGAGATCCTTAAATTTTAATTCTTAACTTTACTATGAATATTTTACCAACTTGGCAAAGTAATATTAAATGGAAATTTAGATTTATGGTTGACTATGTTAAACAGGCAGATGGTTTAAGGGCTCCTCTTATACTGACACGGAAAGGTTAAAGGGCGTTTAGGGACTACACAATGTATAACAAGGATCTATCACCATAGCGTAGGTGGGTGGATAAGAATATATGAAAATAAACAGATTTATAGTTCCTCTAGTTTCAGAGAGTTGAAGCTGACATTTACATTTTTCATTTAGTCTAAAAAAAATCCAAATACTTATTTCTTCATTATCAATATTCCTAAAATGGATCCGTAAATAATCTAATAACTGACATGATACAACAATATTATTGATTATATTTTAATACATGTTATGATCATATTATAATAATTAAATTTATTCAAAAATACTTTTTTAAAAAAATCTAAAAATAAAAATATATATTCACTTTATTATAGTCTTAGTACAGGAACGGGATAGCTTAGTGGTAAGGCACTGTGCTACAAAGTCCAAGGACCCGAGATAGAAGATAATTATAAGGATAAGATAAATAATAATAAGGATCCGGCAGTGGCAGATAATTATTTATTCTATAATCTTAGCCGTGAATCAACCCTGTTGGTTCGGGTATATACTAAATAATATAGCTTACGACAATAATATATTGGCTGTAAGCATAATAAATTCTATTGAGCGAATATATCATTAAAAAAAAAAAAAAGAGCAAAAGGAATCTTAATTTCTAACTTAAGAGTGAAGATGGATTTTTTTTAATTCATGAGTTAAAAAATCTACACCTCCTTTATGTCACAAATTTACATTAATAAATTCCAGTTTTACAAATAAATTTAAAACCAATGAGAAACATCTGGAGCGGTGCGCTCATCACACAACTTTCACTTACCAAGTTACTTACAATCCAAAATTTTTAGTAGATTAGTGGCCTCGTGTTAGAGTTGTACGTACCTTTCAGACTAGAAACAAGAACGAAAGTGAACCAAAAACAAAGGATGTAATATAGAAGTAGTTGGGATTGGTGGTTAAAAATGCGTTACATTTGAAATAATTTTAAAGTAAACAGTATTTAAATTAAATTAAATGATAATATACACAATAGAGGGGAAGAAATTATGTATATAAAATTATATTTACGTACATGGATACATACACAAAAAGTTAAAAGAATGGATACAATAAAATGATGAAGAAAAGACAATATACAAAATAAATAGAGGTAGAGAAGTGTTTAAATTATATAATAGAAACATTAATAATAAAGTTGGTATACTTAAGTTGGAAGTAACAAATGAATATAAAGTAAAGATAAAATATATGAATATGAAAGAAAAAGAATGAATAATAAATATAAATTAATTAAATAAAGTAATTGGGTGATAATTTAAAAAATAAAACCAGATAAACGACATGACAGGAAAGTTTTTTAGCCATGATGAAGCCCTGAAACGCGGGGCGAAACGTTGACTCAAATAAATAGTTTCACGACTATTGGAGTTTTTCTTTGACCGCACTCGGAGCATATTCCTTTTAAAAACATTTTTTATTTCATCACTAAAGGATAATTGAAAAAAAAATTGTTAGCCTAATATAAATAGTTTTTTGAAGTATCAACTTAGTAAAAAAATGTCATAGAAAAAACTTTAGCCCGTGCAATACAATTCTTTTTTTATTTACGAATAATGATCACATATCATAGCTAATCCGCAGTAACAGGAGCAGAGCTCTTAATATCAGGGAAACATTTTATCCGGAATAGCTAGTAGAGAATATTAGAACTGACAAAGAAAAATTCCAAGTGGCCCCTAGAGAAGACAGAAGAAAGGATTACATATAAAAATACCGGGGTTCCCCCCTCCGGGATATTTTAGGCGCCCTCTACACCAATGACGGGATTATGTCACATTTAGACCTGAATAATATCCACACCAAATTAATCGTACATATTTATTCAAAACGTCCTCCTATAATTTAGCCCGCTATGTCTTCCTAATAAAACGTTTATTCCTTCTTCGAGAAGTGGAAAAGAAAAAAAGAAACAAGAACTAATTCCTCTAAATATTTTCTTAAAACCACCTTAAATCTTTTTTGGACACTTCATCTTGGAGATATCTCCTCGAGATAAGCTGAGGTATAACGTCTTAATTTGAATCTGTCACTTAAATCTCCCTAAGTTATTGGGGTGATAATAATTTTATGTAAATTCGTTATAAATATGACGTCTAGAGGCAGGGAGTTATTGTTAAAATAATTCAACGGGTCCTGGTGACCGTGAAGGAATATTTTATTTACATATTTTATTGTTACAGAGTTGTACCCGTGTCATAATGGTTACTGCCTCGGAGTAACTTGAGACCCATCCCTCTTTAAAAAATATAATACTAACCGTGAGAAGTTTACTATTATTTAAATGTGAAAAACAACATCCGCTGAATCAAGTCAGAAACCAAGAAAGTAGTTCGAAATTTCAATACCATTTTTATTTTAGCTCACCTACATATGGAATATACGTTTTGACGTTCCCTCAGTCCAATAGCCAAGTTGGTGTGGTGTGTGTTCTCTTAAGAAACATATTTTGATAACATGTTTACATGCACACATCGTAAAAGGCAAGTTAATGAATAAAATATAAAATTAATTACAAAAACTATAAATATAAATAAACATAATTGAATTGAAAATACTGGATTAGGAATAATGTAACTTTTTTAATCTAAAAATATAAGTTGTTCTTTGTACTTTTTATATAAAACGTGCAAAGACACAGACAAGGTCAGACTATGACCGTTAATAAAGCTTCTTCTAGTACAAGCAGTTGTCCAGTAGATGTTAATTATTAGTTACTACTATTGGTAATGTTTACTTGATAAAGTTTGATTTTAACTATTGGTAATGTTTACATGTCAATTGTCATTGCTAGTCCAAATCCTTTCAGATCCATGTTCAGTCATTAACTGAATCAATGGATAATGTTTGGTTTTAACTATTGGTTACTACTATTGGTAATGTTTGGTTTTAACTATTGGTTACTACTCTTGGTAATGTTTGGTTTTAACTATTGATTACTACTCTAGGTAATGTTTGGATTTAACTATTGGTTACTACTATTGGTAATCTTTGG
>NW_027107850.1:454377-455351 GCF_000696795.3 Halyomorpha halys | reverse complement strand
GTAATCTTTGGTTTTAACTATTGGGTACAACTATTGGTAATGTTTGGTTTTACCCAATCCTTTCAGGACCATGTTCAGTCATTAAATGGATCAATTGATAATGTTTAATTTTAACTATTGGTGATGTTTAATTTTTATCTTAGAATGAAGATTAGCTTTAATTATTGACAAACTAATTTTTCCAGAAACTATACGTGCTCCGTCATAATTTGCCACCACTTTCGCATGTAAGTCGGCCATTTCATTGCCCGAATTTCAAATATGACCCGTAAACAAGCTTAAAATTATTTATACAGGTAAACGTAATTTATAAAGTAGATTGTTTATTTTGTAATTGTTTAATGAATCTTGGGGAGTTTTGGCATCTTCAAGTATAGTATAACCGTTCTTCGTCCGCAGTGTTAGGTCAATTGGTAAATTTTGAGTGGTATTTTTTCTACTTTTTTATTATTACTCTTTGTTCAATAGTAGTTATTTGATGATAGTGTGGTCTTGTAGAAATATAATAAACCTAATTTTCGTTATAATATCAATATTTCCTGTATCTTTATCATTTATTTTCTATAAACGTTTACTCAAAATTCTAAAACCATGTTGAAGGATTTATGAACCGAATCTCAAATACATACTTCCTTCTCCGATGATATTTGATACATAGGAAAATTATTCCATAATCAGGAAAAATTTGGAAAGAAACAAAACCTGAAATTAACATAATTTAGAAACTTAAAAGAAAAAAAAAATGTAAAAAAGCCTCAATAATTTAAAATCAACAAATTTTAAATTCTATGTAAAAATAATTTCAATACCAACTGAAGTGTTAAAAAATTATTATGTAAAAAAGAGGTAGCTTTTATATAATGAAAGAATGTAAAGAAGAAATGAAAGTGACAAGTGGAGATTTCAGTTTTGTATCTCTATTAGCGTTTAAATCTATTATTTTTTTTTTGGATTGATAGATTTATTTATTGATA
>NW_027107850.1:445950-454327 GCF_000696795.3 Halyomorpha halys | reverse complement strand
TATTTTAATTTAAGAAACAAAATAGATAAATATTAGGATCTGTATTTGACCTGTCACCTGCAAGGTAAAGCAAATCACAAATAAAATATTTTTTTCAAAGTCTTTAACGTTTTGCCAGCACAAAAATTAAAATATATACAAACAAAAGAATAGACAAGATGAACATAATCAAACTATATGTATGAAAAATAAATAAATAAAATAATATAATGATAAAATAATATATACAACATTTACACAATCGACCTGAGGATCCTGAGCCCACTCTATCCCTCACGTGTGAGGAGTAGAGCAGAGCTCAAAAGATCCCAGCGCATCCTTCTCGCCGCATTACTGGTAATGAGCTAGCGTATAAATCTACCATGAAAAAACGATGTAGAAAAAAAAACACGCATTAAAAAATTAATAAATAAAGCTTAAATATTGTTTCAAGTCAAGCCAATTCTCGTATTCCAACTAAAGTTGACTGTTGCATGATGGGTCGTTGCAGTTCGGGTCGGTATGCAAAAGACTTAGTTGGTAATAAATAATCTTATAAACATAATTATCTAGTTTTAACAAACTGCTGTTATATTCAAGTAAATGTAAAACAAATTTAAAAATTCAATTTTATGAAAATAAAATATATTTAGTTTTATAAAACATTTTACAACCAACTATGACAAATAAAATTTTAAAAAACTTGAGAAGTAAAAATGTTGGAGGATATTTTTCAAGTCAGGAAAGAGGGGGAGGCGCCAAAGACGCCAACCTTGACATTTACATTTTATTCTTCCCATTTCCTGACAAAACGTTCGCATTTCACTCCAAACATTTCGCATTAGGTGGAGCGTTGTTATCATTAAGAGCTCTCGGAGACCAACCCTCGGAAGACAAACAACTCCTCAGGAGAACTGTAATATTTTCGAACTGTGAGGGCGGTGTTGGTAAACAGCTATGGTACCAGAATAGTCTCGTGAAGTCGGGCCAATTCCCGACTCAGTTGATAATGTGTCGTCGGCAAAATTGGTGCAGTTTTCCAGGATGAGACTGATACTTATTATATTCTATGACGGTATTAATGCGATAATAGAATCAATAGGGAATGTTCAAGAAGAAAGAAAGGACAGAAACAAGCAAGGCATAGGAACAGAGAGGCAACTTCTTCTGAAACCAAAGAAGCCTCCAAATCTTCTGGTTCAATTTTTTCGTTCTTTTTTAGAAATATTTCTGAGAATTCAAAAAGTTATGCAATTAACTATAATTATTTTTAAAAAGTGAAATAAAAAAAACTTAGGGATTTTGGAGCTTGCGTAAGGACATGTCTTGAAAAAAGTGTCATATCTCAACACCTACATGACTATTTTTGCGAAAAATCTGGAGCTTACTTAAAAAAAAAATAAATAAAATGGATTCCATTAACTATCATAGTATTAATTTTCATTTTTAGCTCATTAAGCTGAACAATTAAATCCAGAATAAAATCCTTAATCTTTAATTTTCCTGTCATTTATCACGCGTCCACAATTTTTTAATACCTTTCTGCCAATTGAAAAACAAATTTTAGGATAATATTTATTTAAATTACTCTAGTATTGAGATCTGCGCTACAACTAGTATCTTTAAAATCATCGCTTTCACTTATTCGTAACTGTTTAGTTTACGTCTTTTATTTTGATAATTTATTATAAATCCCATTAAATCACCTTTACTCTTCGTCGTAAACCTGCCGAACAGATCCGCTACCTTGGATTACATCTGGATAAAAGACTAACCTAGAATCCTCACACAAGACCGAAAAGACAGGTAACTGCACGTCGATTTCGACTATTACAGCACTTATTAGACAAGCGGTTTTAACTTCCAATTCATTACAAAAGACTGATCTACATGACTGTAACAAGGTCAATCTGGATATACGGAGTTGGGCTTTGGGGCTCCACTAAAACTTCGAATTCCTCTCATATCCAATCAATTCTTACAATCCAAAATACTTTGTGAAATCCTCAATGCTCCTCACTTTGTCACAAATAAAATTATACAAGGCTTTAATCTTCTATATGTAACCGATCTAGCCCGAATTAGATATCATTCCTACCATAATAAACTCCCTAACCACCCAAAACTACTAGTTTCTAACCTTGCTTCTTCTTTCATTCTTGACAATCCTCTGAAGCGCTTGAAAAGAAGATGGTCACGAGACCTGCTAATATAAAAACGTCATTAGAGTGCTACCACTGGGTAGTTTCTCTAAACGCCTGTTTCACTCCATAATAACTTACATCAAATTTACTAAATGTATGATTATGTACAGATGTAAATTTCAATAAAGATAAAAAAAATTGTTTATTATAATATGAAACTAAAAAAAAAGATCAGTTTGCGATTTGCAAATTATATTTAAAAATAAAAAAATACATAACTTATAGATTATATTTTATATAAACTAGAGTACAAAATGAACAATGGATTATTACCAATATATATTTTGAATTTCGGTCACAAATCATACAAAACGTTACAGCTAAATAACTATTCCAAGATTTTTATGCAAAAACATTTCAGAAAAAGAAAAACGCAAGATAAAACAATAATGTAATAAGGAACTTTTTAGTAATATATAATTAATTAACATAAAAAGTTGAAGTAGAAGGCTAATAAATCAAGAAGACCTAGAAAAGCAACAAAAAAATATTCATAAATTGCGTTAGAATAAGAAAACTACTTAATAAAATATAAATCGATATAATTTGAAAATTATTTTTCAACTTAAACCTTCATCGGGCACTAAAAAAAAATTTCCAAAATTATCACTGAAACATAACCGCATATTTTTAGTATGTACGAGACATAATCACGACCAAATTTATCATTTTTATAGAACAAAAAATTAATTTTTCAGATCGTTCCTTTTTAATTGTGTGACCCGATTTGCCATTAAATATAAATTGCAGTGGTAGAATGCGATTGGCAAGTGTTAAGATGAGCCTTGGCGAACGGACCTGGCACAAGATAATATCAAACCGCATTGGTCTTACTTTGTATTCGAGACAATAAATCTTAGTAATATTTGATTTTATTTATTTACTTTTTTTATACGGGGGAGTTATAGAGGGGGTTAGACTAGTTAGTTAAATAACGGACAAAATCTAATTATAATAAGAAGAATTTTAATTAAAAAAAAATAAAACTATACTAACTAAAATAAAGGTTAAAAAAAAATGATGTAAGTATTAAATACACAACGATAATAAAATAATACCCTTCAATAATTAACTAAAAATACAATCCCTAAAAATGATTTTAGATAGAATATATATGTTTCTAAAATATTTTTAATTTATTTATCGACATATATTATTATCTGGTGACATATCGAGGGGGTTAGCATAGTAAATACAATAACAAAAAAAATTATGGAAAAGATACAAAAAATAAAATAAAATTAGTAAGGAAAAGAAAAATAGAAAAGTTTAGTCTACAAAACAAAATGCATGCTAAAATATATCTAAAAAGAAAAAAAAAAAAAGGTGTGAATTTCTAATATACAAAGATAATAAATTAAAACTATTTAAAATATAACTGAAAATACAATCTATAAATATTTATACAAATTAAAGAACAAAGAAAATATAATAAATACAAAAGAAAAATAACCTGCCAATAATTACTAATAATCACCATATTTTGTAACAGAAAAAAATTACAAAACAACTGCAAATTTATTGATGAATCAAAAATAAATTGAAATATTCTAAAAAATACTGACCAGGGTTAATTGCTAATAAATCAAAATAATTTTTTTATAAAATCATAATAAATACAAAAGTGAGTCAACGAGACTATTAGTTGTCAATTATACTAATAGTTTCCTTACTTTAAGAAGATTCTTTAAAAAAAAAAAAAAGAACTAAGAAAAAAAAGAAATATCATTTGCATTATTATCGATGGCCTGACTCCGAAAAACTGAATAAATTTACAAATTGCTACCATACATCGTCAAATATTATACATAATTGTATGAATATTTTTTCCTCAGTGAAATGATAGTTAGACAAATTGGAGTTCTATGAATTTAATTGTCAAGTTGATTCAAACTACAAAGCTTATAAGATTAACTGACATCAAATTGGAATTCTATCCTGGTAAATGCTGGAGTTTTTTTCCATTAGCTAGGCGTACTTGGGCTAATATTTCTAAAATAAAAAAAAAAACTAACAGAAAATTAAATTGTCAATTAATTATAACTAATTAAACTAATTAGCAACCTAGAAAAAATAACTACTGCCAAATTGAAATTTATTTCTAACCAGATAAATGCTGGAGTTTTTTTCCATTATCAAGCAGTTTGGACCAACCTACTTGAACCAATTTTTCTAATATTTAAAAAAAAAAGTAATCTTTCAATAAACAGCTTATTAGCATAACTTGTAATTAACAAAATAAAATAAAAAATTAAATGTAGAAAAATTGAAATTTATTTCAATCCAGATAAATGCTGGTGTTTTACCTATTACTAACCAATTTGGACTAATGTTTCTGAAATATAACAAAATAAATATAGAAAATAAACTGTCAATCAATTAAAAATAATTGACATAATTTATAATTAACAAAATGGAAAAAAAAATTAACTGCAGTCAAGTTTGAATCCATTTCATTCCAAATAAATGTTAAAAAAAATTTTCATTAGCTAGTCGTACTTCGACTATTAATATTTATTCATTGATGTGAGATTTAAATTTATTTATTAGAGGGGGGAGAGAGGGAGAGAGAGAGGGGGGGAGAGAGAGAGAGAAAGAGAGAGAGGGAGAGGGAGAGCAAAATGAGTCTTTTTTTTTTTTAAATTCGAAAAAAATTATATCAAAACATCCTTGTATTTAAAAATTATTCTTGTTTCTGTTGATGTGTTGGTACCCTAAAAATAAAACAAGAAATATATTGTAGTAATAATTTCCATATACTTATTTTTCTTCTTAAACGATACTTGCTGATAATAGTTTCTCACCAGATTGAGTACCGGATAATATTTGTTGCTCATAATCGTGTCTACCTATTTTTGTTTGGTTTTTTAGTGAGAAAGAATATAAATTATAAAACAATACTCTTAGTTAACATTTATTGTTTATTATTGAAAATTTAACTTTCTAGTAAACATAAATGAATGTTCGATTGTTGAATGAATGAATGAACCGATAAACATAAGATAAATTTATGTAATTTCCGAGTATCCGATACATATCATATAATTTTCGACTTTATTACTAATTCTCATCAATCATTATTATGAATGGACCGTTGTTTGCTGTGAATGAGTAATCTTGATTAACAGTCTACACCTAGGCCTTGCTTATCGCATACGCCGCCCACTTGTCTGTCTGGATCATGTCCTTATCATTCTCAAAGGTTCGGGGATTTCTGAACCTATCTTAATCTGTTTTGAATCTCGTTTGAGTGAAAGAGTTTGTTAAAAATTTTATTTTTATTTGCAAGAAACAATATAAAATATTTATCTTAAAGGAGATGGTCTCAGTTAAAAAAAAAATAGAAATTGCCCTCTCGATAAAATTTATTTTATTGAATTTGGAAAGAAACGGAATAAAACAATACACCTTCCCTAGCTAGATAAAAACTCCAACTGGAACTATGGAAGGTTCCTTGTATGGTTACATACTTGACCTTAGATTTGTTCTAAATCTCAGTTCATCGGCCGATTTACCGCCAGATTTGAAATTTAACTTTTCTGGTGCAACGGATAAATATTGAGTTTACTCGAGATTAAATAAATCTTAGTTTAAGCTGTGATGGTGCAATCTGGCGATAAAATTGATCCATATAGTTTTTAAATTTCTTTCTATTACAGGATATTATGCCCTAGTCGTTTCATAATGATATATTCTTATTTCAATTACTTTAACTATTTAACCATAAGTTAACTTGTTTATTGCATTCTTAAGTCAATGATTAAATAGTTGAAGTGATTCAAAATAAAGTATAACTGCTTATGAATCGCAAAAAAAAATTTAAAACATAGTTACATCAATTTAAAGAGTCTATTTCATAATGGTCTGAGGGCTGAAACGTTGGCGTACTTCGGGGAAATAAAATAAGTTAAGTGTCGTTGGGGTTGTCATGAAAAAATATAAGAGTTAGTTTATACAAGTGATTTAAGATAAATATTCGTCATATAATGTTATTAATTTTTCATTGAAAACTATATTATGAAAAAGCACTGATTCATTTCCATGAATCACGAAAAATATCATTGTATTGTTCTCATCTATAACTTTCTGAATTGTAACCTATAGTTTATCACCAGTATATTTCTCTATATCTAATAAGTACAAAATGGGAATTAAAAGGATTTTGAAAAAAAATCAATCAAAAAGTCTAATTATTTAAGAATGTAAAAAAAAACAAAAAAAAAAAAACATACTCATCACCAAATTATGTTGTAAGGTCATTTCTTGGTCCTTCTTTCCCGAAATTCCGGCCAGACAATTTAGCCAAACTGGAGATGATAGCGTTGGCTGATTGGAGGTAATATGTTAGACAACCATTAGACCCTAAACACTACCAATTCCATCTTGTTGACCGGGCGACAAAATAAAAAAAAACTTCTCGAGCAATCAGCAAGTTTCCATCCAATTTGAATTTGTTAAGTGTCCAGTAAATATTTAAAAAAATTAAACTAAAGTAAATTTCATTAAACTAAAATAAATATCATTAAACAAAACGAAATCGGGAAGTAAAATTGATATTAAATAATTTCAGAAAAAACTTACAAAATAATAATAATATCTGAAATGAATAAGGATAAATTATGTAAAATGGCCAAATGTAAAAATTTGAAACCATCACGAAGAAAGGAGATGGTAAATACAGTTCGGAGAATAGATATATCATAATAAACTTTACCATCGATGAAAAAAAAAATAAATGAATAAATAAAAAAGTCGTTACAGTGGAACAATGTAGGTTACTCATACTGAGAATATCTCCACAAAAAAATTGTCACAATTCAAAAAACAGAATTTTATAAAAACCAACATAAACATTTATATAAGTAATAACATAAATCATTTTAAAATAATACAAAACTGCTAGTAAATTTCAAGTAAAAGTTTATTGTAGTAAATACGTGTTTGAAGTTAAAAATAAGACACTAGTTATCTGTAATTTATTTATTATTAGATATTATATACCCTCTGTATATTTATGTATTTTATAAGTAAAGGATCTAAAAAAAAATCAATTCATTGAATAAAAATATAATAATAAATAAAATATTCGGAAAATATTATGTAATCTTCATTTCAATAAATTAATAAAAGCTTTAGTTACTTAAAGAACTGGAATCACCAATACAACCAATAGAGTTCAAAAAATATTAAAAAAATATAAATTAAAACTAATCAAATTAATCCATAGGATAATAATATTAATTTAATCTGATTAATTTCAAACAGTATTAATCCTTACCTGCAAGGGACTCCTGAGGAATCTTCTGCAAAGGAGGTAGACCTGAAAATAAAATAACAGTTAATCCCATTGCATGAATAATACGTTAATACAAATAAAACATCAATAATCAATAATTTATAAATAATTAACACAATTTAGTACTAATGTTAAAAATTAGTGTAAGAAGAAATGAATTCATCAAAAGTTAATTTATTTTCTGAGTTAATGTATGTCAATCGATTTAAAAATTGAATTATGTAAGTTTAATAAAAATATCATGAAAAGAAATATTTGCTCTCTGATAGAATAAGGAGAAGTATTAACATGAATTATACAGACAAAACATTAACTCAGATTAAACAAAACTTGAGCAGATATTTCGATATTATAACATATTTTTATATTTATCATATTTTTTTTCTTTTTTATAAATAAGTACAAGATACTGACCAATGAGTATGCTATTTAGAATTTATTTACAGTTAAGTTCTACTGCCCTCTTGTTCAATAGTTTGGGACCGAGAAAATAGATCCATAAATGATTTTCGAGCATTATGGAAGTCCATCCTGAGATCTTTTTTAGGTAATAAAAATAATAAAATTTTGGGGGGATCTTTTTATTGTAGAGTTGCAATTTTTTATTTATTTTTCATAGGGGAAAATCTTTATATGGATTAGAAATGTCTATAGAAGTACGAGTGCTTAGTTCTTGAGTAAAACGAAGATTCAGCCCAGTGTACGCTGGTCTGTTTGAAAAAAAAAACTGTATATAAATAAATATTTGAAACATTAAGAACAATACTCTCTATACAAGAATATAAACATATAGAATAAAATTATATTTTAATTTAAGAAACAAAATAGATAAATATTAGGATCTGTATTTGACCTGTCACCTGCAAGGTAAAGCAAATCACAAATAAAATATTTTTTT
>NW_027107850.1:422098-440305 GCF_000696795.3 Halyomorpha halys | reverse complement strand
TATCATTGAATATTTAATATTATAAAAAAATACAAGTATTTTATTTATTTTTGTGATTGAAACATGTTTTTATCAAATATTACTTCATTTTATCTATCTTAAGGACACTGATAGTAGAAATAATGAAGTAGATTCTCACCATATTTACTGATATATAAATAAATCAAATAAGAACAAAAGTATAAACAATGAAACCAAATTAACTATATCTATAATGTTTTAAAAGTATTGTTTTAAATCAGTAAATCATACTGACTGGACGCGAGGAGTAGTATAATGTAATAATTGTTCTTTACTTCATCTGAAAGTAATAAACAATAAAAACATAATCACAATAATGACATTAAAATGCATTGGCTTTGAAAAGATTATAGTGTAAATCATGTGAAAATTATGATTTTTAATATCCAAAAATACAGTCTTGTACTATTTGATCTTTTGTCAATGTTTTATATTTCTGTTTATATTAGTAATAACATTATTTATTTTCAAGGCTTGGGATCATAACCGATGTACACGTTTGTTCACATAGCAAATGTTTAGTTATTCCGAACAGTTGAATAGGATTTTAAAACTTCATCAAATATAAAAAATTATTTCTTTTGTGACAACGGATTAAACAATAAAAAGTAAATCAAATCAGTTTTAACTTTTAATTTTAATCCTTATAGCAACGTCACTTACTTAGTTTCAAATTGCATAATTTCATCTATAAAAAGGTGAATTGAATTTTTTGAGGCATAGAAAATAGATTCATTTAACGTATTATTTTTTTTTATAACCTGAATGAACCTAAACTCTGTAAGATTAAAATAGGATTTATAATACTATAATTTTGGTTAATTGAGATTCAGTAATAATATAATTTATAATAAGCAAAAGATTTTTTTTAATTGTAATTGAAAATATAAAATTAGCTTTCAATTATAAAATGACTAGTGAATATTTTAATTTTGTAATTTTTTTAGTAAAAAGTATGGGCTGTTGCGTTTAGTAAAAAAGTCACTTTAGCATTCCTTTAGTAATGTCTTAATATTTCATGATAAAATAAACCATCCCTTCATTATAACGTAGATTCTGGGAAACTTAAACCACCTGTGTTAAGTAACGCACGCCATTGCCACGAAACAATAGCCTAAAACATTTGAAATTTTATGCAATAAATTTGACTGTATTTATTTATTTTCCGAATTATTGAATTAAAATAAAGTTATTTTGAAACAAATCCATATTACTTGTAGCCAATCACAGAAGGGAGAAAGACAGACCGCCAAAAGCGCAACAGTTCTACAACCAAAAAAATTCTAAAATTAGATTATTTGGCTATATGTTTTCAAATATTTTTTTCTAAATATTGGTTATAGGATGTGAATTAATTTTCCACACCTAATAATAATTCTTCCATTTTAAAAATTTATATTCTATAGTTATTTAATTAATTTTAAATGTGATATAACTAAAAATATGTTATTTTTGGCTGTGCAGGTAGTTTGGATGAAAGTGGAGCCAAGTTAGATGGAAGCCCAGTGGTCCATGAGGATGAGGAGGCGAACAGCACCGGGAGCGGAGGGATGTACCACCAGGTGGGGCACAAGATCAGCTACCGCGGGGTCTTCACCACCTCCAGCTCCAGCCCCGTCCAACCTCCAGCCACCATGGCTCCCAGCCCCAACTGGCTGCTTCCTAGTCCTGACAAGACTCTGTTTCCACCGCTCTTCGGCATTCTCCAGCAGCAGAACTCTCCGCAGTACCCCAACTCTAGCCCAGCGCAATATGAGGACAGGGGGCACCAAGTGGAGCTTCTTGGACTCAGCATCGAGTGCGGGGGTAACAAATACCCCTGTGAGCAGGACATGTACGCCCGCCCCCAACAGCAGAACCAGCAGATGATGCAGGGATCGCCGGGCAAGTACCAATGGCTCGATTCACCGGTCACCGACTACAACCAGGGTATGGCTGTGGCGGGACCTTCTGGACTGAAGCAGGAACCGCAGTATCCTCCACCAGGATGTTCGCAGTCACCAGGATACACCGTACAACTCGCCGAGTACAATCCCTCGACGAGTAAGGGCCACGAGATCCTCAACCAAGTTTACCAGCAGTCCACCGTGCCACTGAAGCTGGTTCCCGTGAAGCCCAGAAAGTACCCTAACAGACCGTCAAAGACACCAGTGCACGAACGACCCTACGCCTGCCCGGTCGAAAATTGCGACAGGCGGTTCTCCCGATCCGACGAGCTGACGAGGCACATCAGGATACATACGGGCCAGAAGCCCTTTCAGTGTCGGATATGTATGAGATCCTTCTCTAGGTCGGACCACTTAACGACCCATATCAGGACACACACAGGAGAGAAGCCATTCTCTTGCGACATTTGCGGAAGGAAGTTTGCGAGGTCGGACGAGAAGAAGAGGCACGCTAAAGTGCACCTAAAGTCGAGGGGGAAGAAGGAGTCGAAGATGGGCCTGCTCCAGATGCCGACCACCTCCATTTAGAGACTGTGATCAGAGACTACATTCCTGTTTGACCGCACGGCCGAATGTGCAATACTGACCGAGGGTCTGCCTGTGGTACTCTCTGGACCTGGCTCCAGAACTGTGTGATGGCTGAAGCGTTTCCTCGGACGCCCTTGGAAACTAGGAAGAGACAAGAAATTATTATTTTTTTACTAATTTATTAAGGAGAGAATGGCCGGGGAGTGGTGCGTATCGTCTAGTCGTTGAGGCTCGGCCTCTCAGAACAATCATTCCAAAGCGGAACTTGAAGCCAGCCGCCCCCATCTCAGTCTCTAAGACTCGACTAATCGGTTATTAATTTATATTTATTTTTAATTAGCTTTAATGGGCGGTTCGGCCGGGTTTCTCTTGACCCCTCAGTCTACTTTAGTTACTCAATTCGTGATGTGTCAGTGCTCAAAGGAGAATTTAGGTCGTCTTGAGTATACTTATTACATTGCAATAGATATATATTTATTTTTTGTTTGTTCAATTGGGAATACATACTTTTGTGGACTTTTTGGTAAGCTCTGCTAGCCGTTCTAAAGTATACCAACGTACAAATTAATATAGGGCCTAAAATTTAAATACTGTTCCGGCAGTTATAGTTACTAACTAAATGGTAACATTAAGATTCGTTATTAAAATTATTGTTCTAGAAGTTTGTAAATAGTTCTATAACACTGTAAAATTAATTTTGTTGATCTTTTACTTGTAAATATATATATAAATATTATTTTCTTTCTTTCTTTCTTTTTTTATTTTGGAATAACTGTCATAATAATAATAATAATTATAAACTAATAATTAATATTAATATTATGGAGGAATAGATATACAAAAAGATGTGTGTCTGATCTACCGATGATCGGGGTCGATCTTCGTTTGGCTTTCATAGTTGATGATTTAGATGTCTATAATTAAAATTTCTTCGATCTCGGTAGGAGAAAGACAGCTCAAAAAGTGTGTCTTGGTAGTGTTTTTCACCCGTTTCCTCTCGTTTTGATATTCAGAAGAAAAAACAATGTATATCTCTCTGTGATGTTGTTAGAATTTTACTATTCAAGGCACAAAAAGAAGTGAATCGAACAGTATTTTCAATGTGTATTAAAGATTACAATATGTAATAAATGTAACTTATATAAATGGGGAGGTAGGTGCTTAGCAATGATTGTTATTTAAGAAAATATATAAACAAAAAAAAATTATAAGCATAGGTATATAAATAAATGGTTAGAAATATTTTGGCAATGGCACCGCCTCCTCAGAAAGAGTTCTTTCACCCATTTTTATATAATTGGTGTATAATTTTTGACAATTGTTGTTACTCAAGAGTGTTCCATTGTTTATTTTTGGAATGACTCAATTTACTTTTTAAATGTATATATAAATAATTTAATACCACAAATATATCTATATCTCTGTTTCTCCTTTATAACTGTGACTGAACTTGATTGGCTGTATAATTGTTGAAATAATAACTATTATTATATTCTATGAAGAGATCTTTTTAAAAAATGTTTAAAAATTTAATTAACAGATAAAAAGTCAAAGACAAATTTAAATAGAATTTTTTTAATCGTACATGTTGTTGTTTCTGTCCCTATCCTTATCCGGCCTTCTTCCTCTTGAAAAGGAAACAAGATATGAAATTGTCGCTGATATGGAAGATCTCATGGTGTCTAGGGAGCAACAAAGTATCACTTCTCTGCACATTGTAAAAAGAAATTAAAAATGAAACAATACTTTTGAAAAATGTTCATACAAAATGAAAAAGGCTTCCACAGTCCTTAGGATGATTCAGATAAATCTTATTTTTAGAATTAGCTAAAGTTTAATTTAAAAAGATCAATAAAAAAAAGACTTAATAGTAAAAATTCTCAATAGAAAAGTAATTAAAAAAGAAACATCTAACTACAACAATCATTCTTAGAGCCTTTATTAACACAACGCTTTGAATGAAATCTTTAGCATAAGATAAAACAACCATTATAACAACATTATAATTATTGTTGAGCCATTCTGATATCAAACTTTATTTTTATAATAAATAATTTTCATGAGACTGGCTAGTCTCAATAATTTAATAATATTTAAAGAAATTAAGTCGTTATTCTTTACAAAAAAACTTCTTAAAAGATTAAAATACCTGGAAGCTTTACAATTGACTTACACCACAATGACATTTAATGGCTCATATGAATACATAAGTTTCTAAACTAGCAAGAACAATAGAGAACATTTACAAAGAAATTTAATTCTAATATTCTAATAAAGATATTAATATAAATTCATAAACAATATTGGACTATGGAACAATATTTAGGGTAAAAGAGACCTAAGAAACTAATCACTGTTTTAACCTGCAATTACAAATAATTGGAACCGTAAACGATTCCTAAAAAGGTTTTATCAAATTAAAATTGATTCTAAATTTTAACTTAAGAAGAGCAAAGCATAAAGCTGTAGCGTTGTGTGGTAGGTTACATATTGTGTGTAACAGTAGAAAAGGTTTTCAGTATATGCATTTTGATTAACACAAATAGTAAGTTATTAGTAATATGTAATAAACAGATATGATACAATGTAGGTTTTTAAAAATACAATTAGCTAAAACATGTTTGTTTGGTCTTGTTTAAAGAGTCAAACTAAAAAAACATGTATTTTTTGTATGAATGTGTACTCCAGACAATGAAGATATTATAACCTGAAATATATCAAAAAAACAAAAGGAAACGTCCTGCAAATGGATTTAAAAGACAAATAATCAAGTTTTAGATAATTATATTTGTAAATAACATATACAATAAAGCAATTTATATTGTTAGTTTTAAAATGTCATTTAAGTGGCTGAAACATTTAATTTAAAAAAAAATTAATAGTTTAGGTATAAAAGACCTTATATCCTTTGTTGTCTTTTTAAATCTATAAAAATAATTTAATAAGGATTTGTTTGATTTGAATTTTAAATAATATATTTCGGAATCAACATTGTGCAAATACCGTTTTTTATGCTAAATTTCAAGAAATATTTTCGTTGTTTTATTATAAATAGTATGTTTATAAAAACGTGACGTACCAAATTAAAGTAATCAGAAATATACAGACTGAAATATTTCCAAATTGAAATATTTAAAATGATGTAGATTTGATTTTTTAAATAATTAAAGGCATAAATCATTAATCTTTAATCGTAGGCTAAAATAATGTTTTTATTACAATTGTCAATAAAGCAAAAAGTCAAATTATACATGAATGAAAATTATACATGAATGAAATATCAAAGATATTATAAACTGGAATATTTCGTCAAAACAAAAGTGAATGAAAACAAGATTTCCTGAGTTCAGCACAAGAAAGATTCCTACACAAGTACATACATGTACAAACTAATACCATAATAACATGTTTTGCAGTATATACTAACTAATTTATTATTCACAGGATTGATATTTATTTTCTGTAATTTGTGTGGTTTATCTTCCATTAATGAATAAAGATCACAAATATAAGTTATAACGTTTGGATTAAGTCAAAAGTTCCTAATTTTTAATCTATTCGAAAAATTAACATTTACAAATCGTTAGTGAAATTTAAAATAATTTTTAAAAAATTGGTATAATTACAAAAAATAAAGAAACGAAATTATTTCTTGAAATGTAGAATAAAGACGGTCCAATATAACATAGGATTTAAGATCTTATAGTCCTTAACTATTGGAATTTTTCTTTATTGAAATGTACCAACCTATTATGGGTCATTTTAAATATAAATTACATAACAATATAAATTACTTTATTAATTTTATGACCTTAGAAATTTCCATATTCTGCATTAATGTATATTTTAAATTCAAATTTTAAAATTAATCCTTTATTGAAATCAGGTATACTTAATTTTTTCGATGTGTTTATTTAGAAGGTGCTAACTATATACTTACACAAAGGCGGACTGTTTTTTATATACTCACATTTAGTTACTCATACATTATATTCTTATGGTTAAAAAAATAAGTAACTTTTTTATAAATTGCAAACATGGGTATTTTATACTTCACTGAGTATCAGATGGTTTTCCTAGAATAATTTAATCATGGGCTAAAATAACGTTTTACATTATAATTATCAAATTTCATAGGACAGGCCAAATAATGCCTGGCGTTTATTTATTTTTATTAAAGATGTCCTTTATGCCATGTATAATACAACAACAATATGTTCAACAATATTATCATTGAATTACAAACTACACTATTCTTTTAGTAATAGTTTAATGTATAAAATAATATTATAACAGAGTAATAAAATAATGGTAATACACAACGCTATTAATGAATTTAATTGTAACAAGTTCAAGAGATTAATTCCAACTTTTGTGGAGAACCTTCAATTAGTTTGATATTTATACAAAGTTACATCAAAAGTAATTTTGATTTGAAATTGTCGAAATATTACTTTTGCCTTATCTTAAACATATGAAAATGAGTCAGACCAGATCAACCAATTTTATTTTTGAGGTTGATAACATTTTTTCTATTAACAATTCAGCACTTCTAGTTGTATTTCTGGATATAAAAAAATTGAAAATTCTACACCTGAATTAGTTATCCCGAGTATAACTATATTATTTGGTCAAAATAGCATCTGGGAGAGAAAACTCAAGCATTATAATATAATATTTTGTAATACCAATAATTTTACTAAGAATTCGGGAAAGAAAAGAATCAAATAAATGTTGCAATATGATTATATTTATTGATAACTTGTAATATTGTGATAAGGAAATACAGATGAGATCCTAGTCTTTATTTACATAAACAATAATACAATTTTTGTTCTCATTAAAATAAAATAAAACATTATGATAGTTAAATGGCCTAACCTTTATTCTTATTTTTATTTATCCAAATATATTAGATAAAGTTAGGAGAAGAAAAAATTATTAGATATAAAATAATTTCTTATAAACAACTTTAATTTTTTTTTATTAGCCCAAGTTTTTAAACACTCTAATTATAAGAATTTACAACAGTTTTGTTCTGTACTATAACAAATAAAGATGGGGCTATACAAAAAAATACTAATAAAACATTTTTTTAAAGTCATTATGATTGCTATTTTATAAAATGATTTTTAATACAAGACATAATTTAAACAATTCTATATGATATGTGATCATACAACATTTTAAAAATTATATAATAATAATAAAACTTTATCACAATTTTAATCTATATTATACTTTACTCTACAATTACATAATTTTATATTACAAAAATGTGGTTCATAAGGTTTTTTCTTTAGTCTTTTTAATGTTCTTTTATAATATTTGTTTTGTTTTTATATGATATATTTCAGCATACATCCATTTTTTAAATAAAACAAAATAAAAATTCAGCAAAATATCTGTCTAAAATGTAATAAAGTTTATAAAATGAAAAGAAATCAAATGGCATTCATCAAGGGACATATAGATATCTACATATACAACAGAAATGATGCTATTTTACTAAAAACTATATACAACAGTGTAAACGTTTAGTTTTGGCAATCACCGTCAGGTTATGCTACTTGAGGGTTTCTTTATTGAAAATACATTTATTTCATTTTTATTGTTAAGGGGTAGTTATATATATAATTTCATAGGCACAAAATAATAATTAATAACATCCGATTTATATTTCCACAGTTGTAGCTTATTTTAAGTATAAGGAAGATTAATTTATTTAATCGTTTTATAATATCATTGAATTATCCTTAAAAAAAAATATTGAAGTAGGATAACTTTTTAAAAATAATTTCAATGTGCAAAAATATAACCGGCTTAAGTTTTAATTTTTCTTTCATCATTGTACAAGAAATATAGAATATATGAAGAGTATTCTATCAAATGTTAATGTACCCACTTATCAAAAGTCAAGTATTGTTTTAAATAAAAAATTTACAGCTAAAACTCATTCATTTTATTTCAAAATTAAAATTATCTTTATGTTACAGATTAAATAGATCAAAATTAAATAATGTTACAGATTAAAATTTGTAAATCTTTATTTTTTTACGATAATATAACAGTAGAATTTATACTTTATTGAAGAGAATTAATAAAATCTGTCACAAATTAAGGAAAGTTCTTTAAATCAGAGTTATCTGTATGAGTTGCTCCTATAATATTTTTTGAATAATAATTCTTCAAAAAGGAATATATTTAATATATAGTATTTCAATAGAAACTTCCTCATTTATTGTATATATTGTAGAAAGAGAGTAAACAATACTAACTTGGATGCCTGTGTTTTAAAAATAATTCATAATTGATTTAAGAAAATATTTTCCTATTTTTCCGAAAATTCGTATTTAAGGGTTTATCGAGGTGCTTAAACCAATACCAATTTTGTTTCTCTCTTGAAAAATCTTTTATTACACTTTTATAGGTCAATCAGTCTGAATAGTTTCAATACAGTTCTATTATTGAAGCACAATTAGGATTATTATATAAAAACTATTCATATTTTACGTAGTATGTATATATGATATCACAGATAATCGATTTGTCTAAAAGAATATGAAAAATCACCTAAATCGGACCAATAATAACGATTATACAGCAAAGTTGTCTGTTACTATTTATGTTACTATAGTTACTGCCTTATACCTTCATTTATATATTAATTGATCAAGGTTTCACTAGTGTTCAATTAATGTATACACATTTCAAATATCCAAGCCCATATTCCCAATATATATTCCAAATAGCTAAGCATTGCCGAGTCTGCTAGTATTTTTGTGAAATATATAAAATGTATTTATTGGATCATATAATTCTACACGGTGTTTAATTATACAGCATACATATTATTTTATCCTTCTCATATAATATATTATACAAAGAATTGAGGAGTTAAATTGCAGGTTTAAGTAATATATTCACAATATGTTATATCAAGAGGGGTGTCCAGGAGGTTAACTAACGATAAAAGCCAGATAATCCAGTTTGCTTTGGAAAGATAACAGTAATTGTAACACGGAAAATGACTTATGCAACCCTACAAAAATTACTGTAATGTACTTCTACTGAAAGTAAATATATGTTTACCTCATGTAAATTCAGAGATATTTATATTTCTTTGGAAATTCACTCCATACTATTATAAAGAATTTGAAAGATTAAATGATCAGTATTACAAAATCAAATTCAACAAGTAAGAATAATTGAAAAACAATCCGGATTAAGGAATAGAAGGAACCTATCAAAAGAAATAATAATCTAACGCTTAAGTTGAATTATTTACAGAGTTTATTGCCTACATCAGTACAACTTTTTATAATATAAGAAGTCTAAATATTTTTTATTTATGTAATGTTCATTAAAGTTTCTTATGTTTAGCCAAGGCATGCAGAGAGGATTGGCTTAGTATGTAAAATAATAAACAAAATACAAGTATCAGGATGATAAGAAAAAAAAAATGAAAGAAACAATAGGAAAATCTTAGGGTACAAAAGAAATAAAATACAACTAGCAGCTTAAAAAACAAAACAACAATAAAAAAAACCAGTGTAAATTCCAAATACACAAATATAATAATATAATGCTATTTAAAACGTAATTAACTAAAAATAAAACATTATATATTTATATGTTTTTTTTTTAGTTAATTACTAAAACTGATAAAATGAAGGTAGAGTTAATATAAGGGTAAACGAGTGATAAAAAATGTAACATAAAAATGAAAAGGTGTTGGTATAGAAAAAAAAATGAATAGGATAAAGATAAATAAAACAAGCAATTATTAATTAAACTAATAAAGTGAGCAAATACATCAAAATATATGTAATTGAAAAGATGGACTTTAAGTAAATGAGGAGGCATAATAACTGTTATAAAATAGTAAGCTTATGAAGTAAATTATTATTACAGATTACATAAAAAAGGTTTTATGTATTTTAATTCTTTTTTTCTAAAAAAAACCTAAGACCTACGAAGTTGATCGAAACGTTAGCATAAAATAAAGAAATAGTTTTACATCACCTTATATTGTATCTACTTTATTGGCCGCCGTCATGACAATTTCTTTAAAAAAAGAAAAATACAATACATACAAATTTCTTTAGGTAGAAATAAAGAAACATGAGTACCATCACCTTACATAACATTTTTTAACAATAGAAAAAATTAAATAAATTATAGAAAACTATCATACTTTTTAAATTGATAAAATAGAAAACAAAGTTAACAAAACAACTGAAATTTTCTGGATATTCTAAAAGTTGATTGAATCATTTTGAAAAACACTATAAATATTAAACTAATGGATAATAAATAAGAAATCAAATAGAAAAAATATATATATAAAAAATGAGTGAATACGATGTAATATTAGTAGACAGCGACACTGCATCTAGTACAAGAGCCCAAGAGGAGAAAAAAGGCAGTTATCTCACCCCAAGTGTTGATTACTTTAATGAAAACTATGTATAATTACTTGTCAAAACTGATGAGTCTGCCAAGTACTAATGTAATAATGTAAGTAGGTAGGGAGAATAAAAAATGGCGGCTGTTTCAAAGCGATAATAAAAACTAATTTTTCATTCGGAGCTCTATATCTTAAAAAGTAGGAACAACACAAGAAAACCTAAGAGAACGTCATTTAAAGAAGAGGAAATTTTCTAAAATATGAGCCCTAATAGAGCAATTTACGTACAATAGTTCTCGAGATATAGCTTTTTAAAAAGCAACATTTCATCAAGATGTTGAATGGGACGTACTGAAAGGTCAGTAGTTAGTGAATTTATTTTCAAAGATCTATATCTCAAAAACCATTTGACGTACAAATGTCCATAAGCACTCAAATTAACATTTTGTGAGTTTGTTTTGTCAAATATCATAAAAACTACTACTCCAACAAAGATAAACATAATTAACTATTTTGTAGTCAATTTAACTAGCTTTAATTAGAGCGCTGGCAGACATCTGTATCTCCAATGGTTTCTGAAATGAAGTTTTTCATAAATCAAACTTATTGTCCGAACAACTATAAATCAATTTATTTTAGCAAATATCATGAAAACTATAATTCCTACGCAAGTAAAGATCATAAACTCCTTTTTAGTCCATTAAACTAGTTTTAATTTGAGTGCTAATAGACATCTGTATGTCACATAGTTCCTGAGATATAGATTTCTCAAAATAAATTAACTAGCAACTAATCTTTCAGTAGAATTTTAAGAAATTTTGCTTTTAAAAAAGCTATATCTAGAGAACTATTGAACGTAAATACCTCTTTTAGGGATAATATTTCAGCAAATTTACTTTCCTTTAAATAATGTTCTCTTACATTTTCTAATGTTGTTGGTAGTTTAGTGCGTGTTCGTGTGAAACGAAAAAGATATATATGTAACGATAATTACGTTCTTTATTCTTCTATAGAACAATATTTACACTTCATATATTACAAAATCATATGGCGAGAGGTTTCAAATGGGTTTGCCACTAAAACAAATGTAAAATAATGTAACTTTAAATGAATTATAATTAAAAATATATTTAAAAGAAATATACTAAAGATATAGAAATGTTAATAAGAATTTCGACAGTGGCAAACCCATTTCAAATACTCTCTTTGCAAACGTCAACTATTGCCGCTGAAGACGTTAATCATGCCACCACAGTAGTTTTTAAGATATAGAGCTCCGAATGAAAAATTAAGGTTTTGAAACGTCCACCATTTTTTAATTTCCCTACCTATACTTGGCAGACTCATCAATTTTGACTAGTAATTATACATAGTTTTCATTAAAGTAATCAAGAATTGGGGTGAGACAACTGCCTTTTTTTCTTCCCGGCTCTTGTACTAGCTCCTAGCTCACCATTATTTCAGCCTTTTCAATTTTTATTAATTTAAGTTTCTGTAATTACTATATCATTCCTAATATACATCTCTTTATCCCTATTACCTTTGTTGAAAATATTTTTTTGCAATCAGTAAAATGGTCCATTAATAGTAACCTTTGGCCTTAATAGTTTATTTTTTTTTAATGTTTTATTAATCCTAACATTTTCTGAAGGTGACAATACTTTTTTGAGCAATTTTGTCTACATTTAATGATCAATGAACTTATTCTTATCAAGCTCTTCTTTGTTTATTTATTTTTGACAAAGGGCCACTTCTTAGTTTTGTATATCATTCTAATTTTATATCATATTTTCCCAATTTCGTAATACCTTTTTTGTAATAAAAATAAAAATAAAAAAAAAAGAATATTTTTTATTTTGAAATTATGAAGATATTCGTAATAGAGAAGAAAATATCTTTAAAAATAAAATTGTAAGTATATTTCTCAAAATATTAATTATGCAATCAATTTTGGATCTGATTTAAAACATTCAAACCACTATTATTCTAATGTTAATATTAGTAGTTAAAATTAATATGTAATTGTTTACATAATTGACAGTAAATAATTTGAAAAATTAAATTATTTAATTGAATAGAAGCATAGAGAAAGAGAATAAATAAAAATATCATGACTAAATATAGTGAAATAAACGTTGTTATTCAATGTATTATGATATACAGAATATATATAAATTTTAAAGTAATGTTAATTAGAAATAAAAATGAAAATGATTAATATAATTGATAGTATGTAAAAAAACAAAACAAAGTAATAGTAAATTATATCAAGCACTGGAAATTGATGATAAAATATTCTTAATCCAGCGAAGGTAGTTTTTGTTAATGAAATTGCTATAATAACAGGTTTGTGTATTAAATGGTTTAAAGTGATTAATATAAAAGTATAATTGTCAATTAAATATATTACCATTAGTATAGAAGTTATTAATAATAAAAAGTGATAATGCTTAATAAATTTTATCATATTATTTGATGAGCATATTTGTTTTAAAATTTAATCACCTTGATTACAACTGCCTATAAATGTAGGTCTTTTGACTCGGATGTATCAAACTAAGGCAGGTTAATGAGAAAACAGTGTTATTGTTTATGTATAGTTTGAAATAATAAAAGATGAATTTAATAAATAATTCAAAACACTATCCAAATTATAGTCTCAAAACTTTTATTTCTTTTACACGTCCAACGTTTCGGCCAATCTCAATTCACTATGAAACATATAATTTAACCATTCCAAAAACTTCATACAGGCTATTCTGCCCAGGTCAAAACATTTATATCTAATAAGTCAAATATCCATTAAAAACCACAGTCAAACTTATTTCTCTTTTTCAGAGTGAATTGAGATTGTCCCTGAAGATGGCCGAATAGGCCGAAACGTTGAACGTGTAAAAGAAATAAAAGTTTTGAGACTATAATTTGGATAGTGTTTTGAATTATTTATTAAAAAATTGCCAGTCTCAAGAAAGAATTTTAAGATTATAAATAAAAAAGATGAATGTTTTATGGTGTCATTGAACTAGGCCTGAGGGCCGAAAGAGTTGCTTAGACTAAATATGTTTAGTTATTAACCCGTTCCTCATTTTTTGTTTATCATTACGATGAAGGTAAACAGTAAGAATAATTTTCCAAAGTACAACCATTAAATAATTATGAATATAGTTTTCTAATTTAACATATTTATTAATTAATTGTTTGAGCGTGATTTATATTAATAATAACACAACTACAATGATTAAGTTTACACTCAAAAGTTTATTTTAATCCTCCAACGTTTCGGCCCTTCGGCCATTATCAAGGAGAAAACCTAAAAATTGTTTTCACATTATAACTATATTTCTCAATACTATCCTTTAAAAAATGATTTCCCTTCTTAGCAAACATATCAACAATACTAACAATAAAACATACCTCCAAAAGGTTGGGACTTTATTATCACCTAATTACATAGCAATGTACGATTTAATTAACATTCTTTTTTATTTATTGCTTATAAATTACCATTATTTAAAAACATATTTATTGTATTTTTATTATATACATATTTATGTACACACACAACACCCCCACCCCCTACACATACCCACATACAAAACATACATAAACTGTTGAAAACAAAATGGACCATTTGTAGCTGGTGTTATTATTAATAGAAGTCACTTTCAAACAATTATTTAATAAATTTTTTAAATTAGAAAACTAAATTCATAATTATATAATGCTTGCATTTTGGAAAATTTTTCTAAGTTTTTTTTTTTAGGTGCAAAACATGACCATTTATACAACATGTTTTTAGTTGCTGTGTACTGTATTCAAATCTTTTGTGTGTCTAATGAGTGTTTGAATTTATTACCATCCAAAACTCGATATAATGAGTCCTACAGATCGATTAAAAAAAAAAAAAGGCCTATAGATTTGTTATCCTGGGTTTCTTTCAAACGGAGAACCTTGAAGAAAGGATCTTAAGGTTCTTAAACAATTCTTCACTCCTGTTACTCAACCGAACCTTACAATCCTATGATTCTTGACACTGCAAGAGATATAACACCGCGGCCCGAAGATACGACACCAAGGCGACGATAGAACTCCCTCCGGAGGCCATAAAAGACTAATTGATCGAAACAGATGGCGATGCTCTGACTATCTGGGACAATTTAAAAGACTTGTTGAACCTTCTTATAGAGCGGACTCGTAAAAATTCCTCCCAGATGTCCCCTAGAGACCTGGTTACTCGCCAGATAAAGTTGTTTACAGTCGAAGCCTTTGCCGTATTAACCATCATTATTTAGCCTCTTCTCTTTTTATCCTCCGGGCTCCTGCCCGTGGAGGGGGATCATTAACTCACCTTTCTCAGTGGAAGGGGAAAGAGACCCTAGCCTGCAACACATATGCACTTCTTTTTTTCCCTCGTTTACACGGATGAAGTTGTCAAGCTCTGTTTTATTTTTAGCAAGAGTCTAACAGATACCTTTTCTTTTTTTTCATAATTTTAATGGAAATTCGAAGGGCATTCAACGTTGAGGAAAACTCAAGTCAAAAATATTTTAAGAAAGGTAAAACAAAGATTTTCGAAGTACAAAATTGCAATCTTGCATGACATAAATTGTATTCAGAAGTGTTTATAACAGATACTTTTCCATACATTTAGCATTTATATTGGGTCATTTCTACTGGCATTATTATGAAATGTCACTTTTCATGGAAAAGGTTGTGTAGTGAAACAACTTTATGCATTTTCCATCATCAACTTTTCAATCCCAGAATTCAAGATTTTGTGAACAAATTAAGTCAGAAAATGTGTTTTTAACTTTCGAATCATTTTTAAAATTTTACATTAAGAAAGCTTTCCAAATTTCAGAACAGATGGAAATCTGGCGAATAAGGTGGGTGTATAAGGACTTCGTAACAGCTTGTTTAGTTTCTTCACTAGGGGTATTCATGATGTTGTGACAAGTGTAAAATGTTTCACCATGTTAAATATTATAAGTATAGAATTGTGAGCAGCCTTATTTAAAGTCATGTCAAATCTATAAGAGCTCCTAGCGGATTTTTGAGCAACTTCTTTAATAACCTTTCCTTCCAAAACTTCATGTTATTGTTTACTAATAAGTTTTCACTAAAGTAGTTTATTACAACATGTCTAAATTGAGTGAAAAGTGCAATTTGTGTAAAAGTTTGGCTACTGAATGCCTTGTTGATCTTCTGACTTATGAGCAAGAGAATCAAGATGAGCTAATTGAGAACTGTTATTACATTATTCTACTGTTAAAACATCCAAAACAATACTAAAACAATCAAAACACAAACTACGAGCAAGTAACCTAACACAACAAATAAAATAGAGACGAGCTCATCTGGTCTGTTCCGTGACGTCATTCTCCATTCAACAGACCTAATAACAGACTCTCAACCATGTTACATGTTCTATCGTTTTAACATGGTAAAATAATGTAATATTTCTCCATTCAATATAAGTTTTTTCCATTTAACACACTTTAGCATGTTAAACTACAGATCATGAATACCACTACTGTCTGTACTGAAGCATGTAAAGACCTACCTATACCCTTCCGATTGACCAATGCAGGTTTTGTTTTTTTTTTTGACACGGTTTTGATGCATTAGGTCAATATCACTGCAGTGCAATGTGGATGTGATGGTTTAACCTCTGGGCAAAAAGGAGAAATGAATTATTCTTGACATTGAAAACCACACAAAAACAATAATTTTTTTTTTAACTTTGTTTTTGGCATGTGTTCCGGTTTTCCGTCGATATTTAACTGACTACACCGACGCCTGTTGCCACGTACAGTCCAGTTTTTATCACATGTGATTAATTTTTTGAGAAAAGCTTTTTTGCAGTAAGCAGTGAAACGCATGTCTTATAACTTCAGCTGCTGCCGCTCATCATCAAGGTAGATCTACCTTTTTTACTTCACCAATGGTCTTTAAGTGTCGAGAAACTGCCTTGTATTCAGTCGTGCTGCAAGTTTGGTAACGGTTTTTTTTTCAAAGTAAACTGAAGTCCATTGTCATCAATTACTACTGGAGGTCTTTCTCTGTATTGTTATCTAAATCTGTGTTACAAGCCAAAACACATTTTCAAACGACCGACGAATGGTCAGTTCATTATAACACCCTAGCCGAAACGCCGTGGTAATGTTTCTTGTAGCTCAGGGTGCCGAGTGTCCAAGTTTAAACTCATAAAAAAAAAAAATTATTCAAAAATCGTGTGTTTCCATGGTCATATTTGATGATATACCAATGTGCGATTAATTGAAATGGGAGTAAATATTATCAACAAAGAGGGGATTATTAACGGCTCATTATAATCTGTAATCATAAACGCAGAAAATAACCAAAGTCCACTAATCCCCCTTTGAATTTCTTAAATAATAAAAATGGACATTTCATGCGAAGTAATCCAATAACAACCTGCATACATAATGTTTTTTTGATAAGTTCTACTTTCAAGTTTCAGCAACATATTTCTATAGAAATTACCTATAAATTTGGTTATCAAATAAACCTCGTTACAGTTTTGTTTATGCATTGATTATTTTATTTTTTCCGTGTAGACATACATTAATTAAAATTGATATGTCTATTTCATAATATCATATTAATACAGATTAATATATATTACTTTATTTATTAATCCACACCTTTCTTCAGATTGAAAGAACCAGTAAATGTGATATCTTGAAAAATTATAAAAAAGGAATGTAGTGGCTTGATTGAGCCCGGATGCCTATTGCTACCTCCTCCTGACTTTAATTGATTTCATTTGTCAGCTAAGCAGATCCCTCATCCAGCTCTTTTTTAGTCGGTACGTGTGTTCGTGATCTTGTACTAGTCTATTGATGAGGAGGTAGAGTTTGTCATGAAATGTCTTGTATGATGTTTGAATGTCGTCTTGTACAGTAGGTATGTTTAAGTTTATGTGCAATGCGGTAATATTTAAAAAATAAAAATTCAAATCATTCCAGAGACATCTAAACTAAACTATCGTATTACAGGATCCCTACATAATTTTTTTTACTTCGATAATTCTTTCGAGATGTCTCCAGAATGAAAAATTAATTCTTTCTTTTAACACTAATTAAACGTTAAAAAGTTTGTAGTTAATAATAAATAAAACTTAACTATATCTAGAAAAGATACCTCCTTTGGAAATGCTGTTTATATTTAGTTTGAACTGCAAGAGAGAAATATTCGATATGAATAAATAATAAAAACTACTATATAAATAATAAATAAAAATAAACAATAATTAATAATAAATAAAACTTTACTATA
>NW_027107850.1:407242-421763 GCF_000696795.3 Halyomorpha halys | reverse complement strand
ATATAAATAATAAATAATAAATGAAAATAGAATTATAATAAATAATAAATAAAACTAGGAAATCCTTTGGAAATGCTATTTATATTTAGTTTGAACTGGAAAAAACACTTTATATAAATTATCAGTGTCGCCCAACTGTATTGGCCTTCTTACACAATATACTAAAACTAGTTGGACAATTGCGTATTATTGTTATATTACATAGGCATAGGTAGTAAATATTAAAATACATATCATAATAGTACTAAATTATAGTAGTAGTTTATGATTTTTTTTCTTATGGGTTTAGTTCTTTATCATTTATTAATTTTTTTTTTGTTTTCTTTCTATTTTATATAAAATCATTCATTTTTTATTCTATTATTAGCCTATATATCTAGATCTAATTCTTTTTTAGTAAAGTCAATAGTAAAAATTCTAAATATATACATATACAAATATGTAGACATATAAATTATACGTATTACAAATAATTATAGTCAAAGATGACTATAATTATAGGACAGAAATCAGTATTTATCTAAAAGTCTTGTGATTCACAAGATGGTTTTTAATTTTTATTTAATAACCGAGATTTTTTATTATATTATAATTAAATAAACAACAAAAACTTCAAACTCTTTCCTATTGGGATAGAAGAGAAAATAGGCATTGAAAATTCGATAAGCCAGTAGCTAATAAATTACAAACTGGTTGTCCCCTGGGATGGAGCCATACACTATCTATACACGAGCGGATGAAGGAGAAATAACAACTGAGGCTAATAGAAGGTGTAACTGATCTGTGTGTCCACTATCGGCCGCGTGTCCACTTTGGGAGAGGCCCCATAACAATAAATCTGGCTAAATAAAAGCCGATAATACAATAAATCGCCGCCATAAAGAGTGGGACGGATAGAGAAGACATAAGGCACGCACCGATGATTCCTGGCTAATAGTTTTAGTCCCAGATAAGGACCGGTTCTTCTCCGAACCTACTCCTCTCTTGTCCTTCTTCTCTTTTCAATTACATCCTCCTATCTCCCTGTCTCTTTTCCTCACTCCCTATCTCTCATTCTCAATATATTATAGTAATCCAACTCGAAATGGACCCTTAAAGAAGGGTATGCATATGTAATAATATCGGATTTACTAGTCAGGCCAACAAATAAGTCTAATGTGGAAATTAATAAACTAAAATATCGACAGCAATGGGATATTACATGATCTAGCAGGAAGAGCCTTTAAATAATGTCAGCAAGATAATTCAAGATGACAGAAATTGAATCATGTTAAAGTTCTTGGATAGTAGCAATGGGGATCATACAAATAATATTAATTAGGGGTATTCATGATCGTTTTAGAATTTAGAAAGTTATTGTTAGAAAATATGTCCTTTTTTTAGGATGTTAAAACGATACAACATTTAACATGGTTGAGTCTGTTGTTTGATATGCTAAATAGACAAAGGCGTCACACATCAGACCGGCTGATGTCTACACCATTTTATTTGCTGTCGTTTTGAAAAGTTCCATTGGATAAAAATGTGGAAGGAAAGGTTACAAAACAAGTTGCCTAGGAAAGCCACTAGGAGTTAGGAGGAATTATATAACATGGACTTTAAATTAGTCAAACAGTTCGACACTTATATATTTATAAGCTATATATAATATATACAATATTAGCTTCTTAGAAGGCCTAGGTGTTAGCATTGGGGATATTGCGATCTTGGCGGAAAATATTATTTTGGACTCCCTGGGGATCATACACCATCACCTGCATGGGAATTAGCTCGGAGATTATTTATTGTTTTATTTATTTATTTTAGTATGTTGACCTCTCTATTTGTGTGTTTTAACGTATTTATTCATTAAATTATTTTATTTTATTAGTACTATTGTTTTGTTGTTTTAAACTTATTTATCCATTCAAGTGTTTCCTGTAACCGGTTTTTTATTATATTTTCCTTTTAATCTATGTGTTAGTCTTATTCTCGTAAAATGTATCTATTTGTTTGTTTTTGGTAAACTGATCGCACATTGCCGTCTAATATTGAATTTGTTTAGCGGGTCACTGAAGAGGATCTAGGAGGGTGAATTCCGGAGAGCGAATTTGTTGATCGGGTGAATTAAAAAATTGTGAAATGGTGAAATTGGAGGAGCAGATATGAGAAAGAAAAATAGGAATGAATTGAAACATTTGTATTTGTTGTACAGACCGAAATTGATTGTAAAAGGAAACTGTAGGGGAAAAAAAATTGTGTATTATATCTTATTATTGTATCTCTTTTTTTCTGATTATACAATGTATGTGTAATTTATACATGTCCGATTACGGATTGATAAGTATGCTGTGTGAGATAGCAACCTGATGTATTTAGGCAGCATAGATAAATAAAGTATTTCTCTCTCTCTTCTCATGTTAATACTTTTTACATTTAATACATCATGAAAACACCCCACAGTAACACAGCAACATAAAACAACAAAAGTAAAGGCGCATTCAATATTTAGAGATTTCACTATTCTGATAAAGTTAGTGTATAGCAAGCAATTTCCAAACATTTAGAAGGCGTTTAGCGGCCTAACTGTACTCGTATAGCTTCAACTGTAGTTGGACAAATAGAAATATAGAGTAAGTTATTCTTTTTAAATAAACAAGTTTAAGGATATACTTAACTAAAATAAGTTTTACATTTTCGAGGTGGTCGTCTTATATCTGACCATATCAGAAGGTTACGTGATCAAATCACGTCAGGATCCCAAATTGTCCGAGGTGGTCATGTTATATCTAACTCTAATAAATAATATATTAGGAGCTCTTGACCAGAAGGCCTTGACAATACGTGTTTGATTTAGGTAAGGTAGTTGAATAGATAGGATGAGACTTATCGGATGACAGTAGTAATTTCTCCAGGAATGGTAACCTCGTCCTACAGGGGACTGTTCCTGTAGGTACGAAGGAGGAATGCAAGCCCGGAGGATAGCTAGCCGCCCCGTAATAACTTACTTTTTTGTAATTCAGTATATTCTTTTTGCTAAACTTGAATTTTTAAATCAACATATCTACATTTGAAATACTAGTTGCTTGTTTATATATAACGTAATAAAATTATTTATATTTTACTGAATAAATTAACACAATATTTGACTAGAGAAAAAATAGGTGGTGCTCCAAGGTGGAACGAACTAAAGCTCTTCGTCTCGGCGGGAAGCGCTAGCGGAGTTAAAACGGGCAGTCCCTAATAGATAGCGTCACTACAACATAAATTGGTCATAAAATTATTTTCTTTTTAATTATTTAACTTTTTTTTTTAATTTTTATATTTTAGTTGATATTTGTTATATTTTCTCTTCACTAAGATTTTCACTTTTTTTTTTGTTTATTTTTCTAATTCTTACTTACAGTTTGCTTGATATGTTACTTATCAAACTAATCCTTCACTCACTGTATGCCTCTAGACTTTAACAGAGGTTAGGATAATATATAGTTCTTTTCCAAAGCCAGGTAGGATCTCACTTGCTCATGTGTTAAGATGTAATTAACCCCCAGTTACCATAATAAATTTTTTAAAAATCTATCATGGGAAAACGCAAAAATTACGATTACTGGTTTCCACTACAAGGCAACTGACTCCCAAAATATATATTGGAAGATTCAACCTGTGTGCCTTGAGAATTCAGAAAGGGCTAAACGCGTGAAGCCTTCACCTTTTACGGACTGCAGTAGTTAAATCAGGCAATACATGAATCTTAATTTATTATTACAGAAAATTCCAAAGATCTGGGCTTTGTAAGGTGCCTTAAATTTGTATATGATTTCTAGATAATTAGAAGGTCTTCATAATATATACCTAGATTAGATTAGATTAGATTTTTATTCTGGGCGATCAACATCTAGGTTATTACACCCTTTTTACTTTATTTATCTTCTTGTCTTTGACATTTGATAGTTGAATGTAGACTATTTCTTGTTTGCACTGGTCGGTATTGGTGGATTATAATTTATATTTATTGAGTTTTTTTTTCAGAAATTTTATTATTTTGTCTATGGATTCTGCTGAGTCTTTAAGGGCCAATTCTCTTGTACGAGGAATTTTATTATTTTCGAAGGCTTGACGAAATGATGGGCATTGTTCAATTATATGCTTTATCGATAATGGGGACTGACAGGTTTGGCATATAGGCTGGTCCTTAGTGATTAAGTGGAGATGTGTTAATTTGGAATGTCCTATTCTTACTCTTGCAACAACCACTTATTCTCTTCTGTTTCCCCTTATAGCACTTGTCCACTTTTGTGTGTGTTTTTTTATATTTCTTAGTTTATTGGTGAGTGGTACGTCAGCCCACATTGAATCCCAACTTTTTCTGATTCTGTTTCTTAAAAATGCCTTTATGTCTTCCGGCTCGTAAATTTGGAGTGGTGGAACGTTCATTGTAGCAGCCTCTTTAGCCGCTTTATCCGCTGCCTCATTCCCAGCTATTCCTGAGTGTCCTGGAGTCCAGAGAAAGGAAACACTTTTTTTATGATGTTTTAGCATCTCCATATAGTTGTGAATTTTGTCTATCGTAGGTCCGCTTTGACTGAAGTTTGATAGACTCCGAAGTGCAGACACTGAATCTGTACAAATGAGTATGTTTGAGTATTCACTTTCTATCAATAAGACAGATAAATGAAGTGCTGTTGAAATCGCCTGAAGTTCAGCTGTAAATATTGTTGAGTATGTGAGCAATTTATATGTTTTGGGTGTCCCATGTGTTATTATTGCAAAACCAACATTGACTGATATGTAGATTTCTTTTCTTTGAGGATATTAATAGCACTAGTCGATAAATCAGAAAAAAATTAGGTTTAGGGATGTCTACAAACTAATAAACCACTAACAATAATGTGCAAGAGATAAGATGAAATAAAAGTAAACTAAGGTGTAGCTAAATATGGTTTAAAATATGTAAATTTTTTTATAAAAATGAACAAAGTAAGTTATTATTTATTTATTTAAGTGTTTCGCGCACTAGGGCCGACCACTAAGTTAGTAGATTACAATTGACATATTCACAAAGTTACAAAGTAAGAAAGTTACATATAATTACAAAGTGAGAAAGTTACGAATTAAGAATTACAATTACAATCACAATTTACATTTTACAAAGTTGCAAATAGAATTGAAATAGTTAGTAAATTACTATATTAAATTTAGCATCTACTTATCCATGCTGGACAGTTAAAATATATGTGATCATATAAATAAGATAAATTAAAGAAAAAAAAAAAAGATATTTTCGTTTCTTATTAATATTTTTATTTTTAAAAATTTATTTTGTCCATTTTTAAATATTTTAAGTTATATTTAGCCACATCTTAGTTTACTTTTATTTCATGTTATCTATTCTGTTACTTTGTTAAATCGTTTCAGTTGTTTGTATCTTTTTTAGCCCTGATAAAGCCCCGCAAAGTGGGACGAAACATTGGGTCATAATAAATAGTTCAATTACTATTTGAGTTCTTTTTTACCGCACCTGCACCATCTCCCTTCTATATAAATTAAAAAGTATTAAATTATTACCAGTAAAAATTGTTAAATTAAAAAATTAATTTTTTTTCCTAAGTCTTCTATTTGAGGACATATACATACCCAGAGTGAGAATATCAAGATTTATTTTTTGGAAACGCTGCGAAATATATATTGGCCAACCCAGGGAATCGAACCCACAACCTACTGAACCAAGCGATCTGGGACTCTCAGCCCGCTCAGCTATCAAGTTCTCTTTTTTAACTTTTAATAGCTATTTAAAAATGTCAAAGTATTCTAATTAATTTCTCTGTTAATTTAGTTTATATTATTTATTTTTAAGCTGAATTTTATTAATGTTTTATAGTCAATTTAGATAGATGTTTTACTTTATAAGATTTTTTTTTTAATTCTGAAGTTTTTTAAAAATTTGATTCTTTTATAACCTAAATTTATCTAAGCTTATTTTTAATACACACAATCTTTTGTAAATTTAGTTTGATGGGAAAATTACCAATATTATTAAAAATGGAATACATAAATAAAATAAATTATCATTTTCATATATATTGACTAAATGCATAAATAATTCGATTGATAAAGAACTATTTATTTTTTATTCATGTATGTTATACTTAAAAGATTACCAAGAGTTTGTGTTTTCAATCAAACTAAACTCTGATTGACGAAGGAACCATCTATTGACTTTAGGAATGCTTCTATATTTACATTAATAATAAATATAGTACTTTTACAGTACTATATACATAATACTTTATATACTATGAGTATAATACTTTTATTTATAATATATATATAATACTTATTCATAAACCACGAAAAGCAAGGAATAATGTAGATTTATATCGGTGAAAACCTTAGTCTTCTTCTGGACAGAATATTTTTAATAACAATTGAGATGATCAACTATACCCTTATTCCAATATTTCCTTACCACAAAATGTTCCATAATATTTTTTTCTTCTCATAATTTTCTGTCTAATGACGCCACGAGCGAGATACAAGCGAGATTATGTCGCTCAAAACACACCTCGGCTCGTTTTTCCTCCACTCATTCGAGATAATAGAGCTTTCTCAAGAGACGAAACTATTTGTTTTGTCCGCAGGTGACACAATCCGTCATGTTGTCGAGGAGACAAAATGGCTGGAGAGCTGGGGGGTCCTCAAGTGGTTAGAAAAAGTAAAAGAAGAAAGAATGACAAGAAGAAGAGGGAAAAAATGTAAAAGAGAGAAAGGAGTAAAAAAGTGTAAAGGTCCTCCGGAGGTGCCTTTCTGTCAGATCCTGTAAACAGTGGACGGGATTTCTTTTTGTTTTTTTGTACCGCGTCTTCTGATCGCAGCATCGGTAGCACGGAACTGGGCGGCTACTGAAAGAGCCAATATTTCACAAGAGCACTCAGAATTGGAAAATGAAACAAATACAAATTTATTTAGACATCGAAAGAAGAGTTTTCATAGAACTACATCCATTCTGTAAACTTTTACTAATTTGAAATAATGACTTCAATACGATTAGTTTTATAGTTTGTTTGGTTGTTTAGTGGCGCCAAACTTCATTGGTCATCAACGCCATTTATATTTTATTTAATTTTGCTAATATTCGTTAAATTTTATTTATTTTTAATTTTTTTTTTTAATTTTTTTTTTTTTTATTATTTTTTTTTTCTTCCGATCAAGTTATATTTTTGTAAGTAAATTTTGTGATTTTAAAAACTGGAACACCAATTCTATTGCCTTATCATCGTCTCCAATGGTTTTTGAGATATCTTGGCTTAGTCCCAAGCTATTGAGGTGTGGTGTAAAATATGGGCATCGTTGAAAAACATGGCTTATTGTTAAATTGTTATTGCAATACTGGCAGTTCGGAGGGGTTTCTTTTGATATAAGATAGGAGTGGGTGAGCCTCGTGTGACCTATTCTCAGCCTAGTCAGTACAACTTCCTCTCTACGGCATTTGCGACTGGAGGTACCCCAGGGCTTGACATCCTTTTTAATAATTTTTAATTTGCTCATTGGGCTTTCGTTCCACATAGATTGCCATTGATCTTTGACTTCCTTTACAAGAGGCCTGCATATCTCTGACGGAGTTAAGATTGCTTATGATGTTAAGTTTTATAGATATTAGATAGATGTTGATGTTTAGTTTTATTTTATTAGACTTGATGTTAAGTTTTATAGTTTATGAAGTAATTAAACTATTTTGGATGACAAAAAGTAGCAATGTTCAGTTCCAACGAGATTTTATTCAATAACATTAAAACTTCTACAAAAGGTGTCCTTAGTTTAACATGTTGAAGTGCGTTAAATGGAGAAATATTTTTTTCTTATAGCGTGTTAAAACTATAAAACATTTAACATGGTTGATAGTCTGTCAAGAGGTCTGCTAAATGGAGAATAGGTTCACGCAACAGACCAACTAAGCTCCACACCATTTTGTCTGCTGCTGCTTAGTTTAGTTAGTTTTTGTTTTGGATGTTTATAAAATTCAAAAGAGTAAATAATAAAAAACAAAATAATCATAATAATGATAAAATAAGAGATGGAATAAAGGATAAAGTAACAAGAAAAATAAATCTAGGAAAGGAAACAAAGAACAAGTGAGGTAGAGAGAAGATGATGTGACGAAGCTGTTGGAGATTTTATTATAAAGAACACATTCGATTCAATCAAAGAAAAGTTACAAAACAAGTCCCGAGAAAATCTGCAATGAATCCTACAGAGAAAATCTATACTTAACACATTTAGTATGTTAAAATATTTCAAATTTAACATCATGAATACCCCTATAAATAGACACCCACGGGGGAGATATATTATCCGTTATATGGAGGTTTATATTAAGAAAAGTGTAATAAAAAAAGGAACAGAAAAATAAAATAATAGAATTACTAACACATCGGTAGGTAATTCATTACATATCAATGTCGATCAGTGTGGGCTTGCAATCTCGCAAAAAAAATAAAGTATTTTCACTTTTTTCCAAATGTATACATTTTTTTTTTTTTTTTTTGACTTACGAGGTATTATATCTTCAGCCACGAAATGCTTTTTATTATCAATATAAACTTTTCACGTTCAATAAAAATTACTCCTTTTTTTACACACTCTACTATTTTTTTATTATTGTAGGGTGTGTAAAAAAAAAATTACACACTTTATTAATAATAATGTTTACTTTTTTTACACACCCTACTAGATACGCAATGGCTAAATACGTTTTGGTGTTATAAATAATCTCAAATAGTATGAAAGGAGCAACCCTGTTAACATTCCCTTTAACCTCTCCTTTCATTCCTTCTTCTCCTCCTCTTTTATTTTTTATTATTGTATTTTTCTTCTTTAGTTAATTTTATTTTATGTCACTCAGTTTAATGTTCTATTATTTCTTTACATTTCTGTAAACCATCTCGCGGATGCCCCTTACAGTTATAAAGGTACAGTTTCACTGAACAAACATCCCACCCAACAGTTAAGTACTTCGATCTGACCTTCCATTACTCGCAGTAGAAAAAGGTAAATAGAAAAAGGTTGAATTATGATCCTCAAGTAACGCTGTTCCTTTATTAATCTATGTACTTTTTCTGTTTTAGAAGGATCGGAAAAATATCCCCAAATAAAGTAAGTAGAAAAATAAATCAAAACAAAAACACTACATTCTTGGTTTATTTTAATGCGAAAAATAATTTCTGACTAGAAATAATTTTCATGCTAATTTGGAATAAAATTAATTATTCTATTACTTAAAATATGAAGTTATTTAATTAACTTCATACATACATATATAAAATAATAATGTTTCTTTAATATTATCTTTCGTTAATGTTTTAATATTTTCGGAAAATAACGGCATTATGTAACTCATTCCCAAAATAAGTGACCCTTATAATTTAATTTTGGAATGGGTTTGTAATTTCATACTTTTATGACTTGTGCCCGTAAGTTGGTGGGGAAAAATTGATGCTGATTGGGAATAAATTGGCATCTAAAGTGGAGCATTCTGTAATAGAGGCATTCAATCGCATTGAATGCGCACCTCATTAGCGAATAAATTAATAAATATGTCCATTTAGGTGGGTATCCGCTCAGGTAAGTTTCAAAGTATTTTTTTTTTTTTTTTTTCAAAGCCGATCCTATGCAATGATAATTTTGGCAAGCTTACAGTAATGTTGGGATTCAATATATTACTAAAAACATTATAGATTTTTAAAATATATTTTGAGTTTGAAAAGATATTAAGTTCTTTGCTGTTTTAAATTTTTAATCTATTTTTACCACAAAAAGTTCATTTCATTCATAATTCCATATTTTTTTTTTAAAAAATCACATTTATTAGAATGAATAATTGGATTTTGAATTTTGTTTAATATTTTTTTTTTTTATAAAAGTATCTTTAAACTGGGAAATAGGTGGAGGTAATATAATAGTTTCCTTGTAATATTATAGTTTATCATCAGAGAATATTTTATGGTCAGTTGCCTTTCATTCTCTTCATACGTGGAAAATAAGTTTCTAGGTCATCGACTGGAAATTATTTAGAAAATTCAGCGGATGGCTTAAAGTTCAAAGTGCATATGTCCTTGGTTATAGATTTTGAAATGAAGCCATTTGGTTAACACATGAACACAGCGAAAAATATTGATAAAATCTATATTTTTCAATAATATATTCTGTTTAATTTTAATTCAGTCTAACTCTCAATAAAGGATTAGGATGATGAGTAAGGTTCCGATGTAAGTTTGATAATTTGGATGGTGTAAGAGTTCTTAAATGAAAGATCTATTTAAGTTCTTTAATATCCGTAAGTTTTATTTTAAAATATAAGAAAATCTTTCGAACAAGAATGATAAAAATTCAATCGTTTTTCTTTGGAACGAAATCAGCATATAACTCACGGGTTCATCAAATTTCTAATACGTTATTTTTCCAGAAAAATAAAAAATATATTGAGGAGAAAAATAATACAAATCATGTCAAAAAAACGTAAGACTGTCGGTTTGAGTTGTGGCCAAGGGTCTAGTATTATTTTCCAGGTCTATTTTGATATTTGGCATTAACACAAAATCAGTGGAGCGTCTCCTTTCTGCTTCCAGGTTTCTCCCCTTTGTATAAAAACAAAAAACAAACATCCAAATTAATTTAAATAACCGGGCTCTTAGCCAAAATGAGATTTCTTGAGTCAAGTGAATATCTTAATTTTGGACGAGATAATTGCAGTCACGTCATTATCTGATTAAAGCGATATATATTTCTCGAGTCCAGTAAAATTAAAAGAAAATTTGAATAAACTCATTTTAAATTTTACAATCAAAAATGTTAATTTGCGTTTTAGATTTTATTTCCTTAGAAGTTCAATGCCACTATATAAACTAGCAGAATTTAGAGGATCAAATCGCGCAAATTAACTTTTTATATCAAGATGTTGAGGTGAAAAATAAACTCTAGAATATTATAAATATTTTATACTATATGTTGCATCTTAAAGTACTAATATTCCTACAATCGTAACATTTATCAACAAAAAACATGTACTCAATTTTACATTATTGTTAAGTAAGTTTTGTAATTGTGTATTATGGTTTTGTAATTGTGTCTTATGGTAATATAATTTTTAATTAGGTAACCATAAGAGAAAATTTCGAAAAAAAAAATGGATATACTACTTAACTATAAGGTGTAATTGAGTATATATTTATAATTGAATAAATAAATTTTAAATTAAATGTTACAATTGTAGGAAAATTAGTAAGTGAAGAAATGTTGTACAAACATATATAGAATATTTATGATGTTCTAAAAGAAGATTATTTTTCACCTCAACATCTACAAATAAAAGCTTGAACGCTAGATTTTTACCCAATTTATGAGGCTGGATGGACCCCAGGAGGGCTCCAGCAACCACAGGGTTGACTCACTGCTACAGTGTAACAGAACATTGTGTTCTGCCCAGCCGGATCGAACCCGTGTTCTTAGAGTTAGTAGCATCGCTCCTTACCACAGTGCCACCACGCTCCACCCACGGTGGTATTATTCCACTATTTTAACAAAAATAGATTACAAATATTTATTTTCCGATGTTTAGTCCCCACCCCCTTTCTAGCTTAATTAGGGCTGTTCATGATGATAGCTATACAGACTTTGACAGTCAAAGTTTTTGACCGCAACCCTAACGATCTTCTTCATATTATTAATTATAATTTGTACGCCTTAATTTGAGTTTTACAGCCTCAAATTGATTTATAAACATTGCAGGTCAATGTAACACTGTTAAAATAAACCTATAAAACACAACCAATAAGGGAGAACATATTTATATACAAATAAATGTGTTCCATTCTATGTTTTAATTTACCTGTATTTGTAACTATAACATTTAATAATAAAGTCTATTCTTTTCAATTTTTTATTATAATTAACTTATTATAACAATATTATATAACCTCCTCAAGAACCAGGTTAGGCGTATTTTCATTTTCTTAGACATAATATTTATTTCTATTTTCTTATTAAAGATCCGATAAAATTTATTTACAAATAATTATTTAAAAATAAACTATATTCAACATGAATTAATTTTGCTTGGCGGTAATATTTCAAGCTAACAGCCCTGATGAAGGCAAGAAATTCTGGCTGAAACGTTGGCTCGATTAAATAAGTTACTTCAACTTATTTGTGTTATATTCTGACCGCACCCCCAACCATCTTCTCCTCGTATAATTTTGCTTAAGATCTCTTCAAAATAATGTTGGTTTAAAATCCTCTTGTCTGACTTAAAATTAACTATATAATTAATGTTTTCTAATATATAAATGGCTTTAAATATATTTCTTTTACAAGTATAGTTTTCTCTGTGTGAAATCATAGTGTTATCAAAATAAAAACTATGTTTATTTTCGGATGCATATATGTTTATTTGGACGATTTTTTTTATATATATCAGTCTTGATTGATGTTTTAATTATATTTCATCATTTATTTTACTATATTAATTTTTAATTTTGATGCTAGGTCCATAGCATAAGGAGTATTCCTCAACATCAAATTCTTTACAAGATCTTTGTATATCCTCAGACAATCGTTTTATGTAATTAAAAACGTAACACTTATTATTGACTGTACATTAATTTATTATTCTGACCTAGATGAAAATTCAGACTTAAAAGTTCAACTTTATGGTAATAGTGAACAGATGTAAGTGAAATTTCGAATTTCGTAATTAGAAAGAATATGAAAGAAAGAGGAAAAATGAACTGATTCATAAAATTTTCCCAGAAATATTTTAACAATAGAATAAGAACTTTCTCGAAATAAAACTGTATGTTTATTTTGGAACCGTGGGTCTTATAGATTAAAACATTCCTTTATCTTACCGATAAAAAATAAATAAAAATCCTACTTCCAATGGATGAAGGAATTAAAGCAATCGGTTCATTGATGAATAAAAATGGCGTGATTCATCCTTTTACAGGCAGCTGTTAAGAATCTCCTTTGATAATTCCCTCTATTAATTTCAACCTCCATTGTCTGACATTGCCCGTCCGGAGAAAATTACCGAGGCTCTAGCGACGTTGCGCTTTAACACAATCGGATAAAGGTTTTTTTATGGCTTATTTTTTCGAAGCATACCTGCCATCTGTATTCGCTGCTCCTCCCACGCTAAGCAAATTTGAGGAAACCATCAAAGGGCTTTAGCGATTACCCTACGACCTCGGATGAGACAGCGGCGTCGGGATGAGCAAGAATTTCCGGTCAGGCAATTACTGAGCCAGATATAGAGGATATTCCTAGAAATGCTTTATATTCAGAAACGGTACAAGCAAAAGGTTAAGGTATTATGTTGAGAGGTTAGACTGAGTTAAAATAGAACCTCAAAGGAATTGTCACAGTAGTACAGGGAGTTTGATGTATAGAATCCATCCAAATTAGTTTCTATCACACAACACAGAAACATTTCTGGCAGTTTTATAAATCTTTTTTTTTTTGTCTATAACTTCTAAAAGGTGCGTCCTAGTGAAAAAATTGGGGTATAAGAAATTAAACAAAATTTAATTCTTCCTCAAATGAGGAAACCATAACTTATAAATTAGGTCAAATACTTTATCATAAAACGCCGTTAACCGAACAGTGATTTTTTTTTTATGTCTATAACATAGGATAGTGATATTAATATTTCTTATTTTTTTCAGAACTAGAACTTTTAGAATAATATTATAGGCTTCGACATGAGGAATTAGGCCCTTAGTGTATTATACAAAATAAAAAAAAAAAAAAAATGAACTTATAGAATATCGTAAAATATAACATCTCCAAATTCCAACGTATTTATCAACAATCTCTATCCTCCAAAATTTACCCTAATATAATTAATTTTACGGTCAAATAATTTACCGTATAATTTCAAATATGAAGAAGATGATCAGTGTTAGGGTCAAAAAGAAGAAAAATAGTTAACAGCTATTTATTTTCCGAAGTTTCACCCCACTTTGTAGAGCTTTATCAGGCCTCTTCAAGATGATAGCTTTACAGACTTTTACTGTAAAATTATTGACCGCAACTCTGACCATTTTCTTCATAATATTAATTATAATTTATACACCTTAATTGAAGAAGGAAAAAATTAATAAACAACAATAGTTAACAGAATGAGTGAAATAAAAAAGACAAAAACAGATAAAACAAAACCATATATCATCTCATAAATCATAACTAACTTCTAATAAAATAAATCAATATTACTACATTTCACACTGTTTACCAAATTCAGGCGCTTTTTAAATATTGCTCGATTTAACTATCTTAAATTTCCTGTTCCCACTTCTTTATTTATTTATTGATATTTACAACTGTATAAAAAATACAAGTAAATTTGATCATAATGACATAATGATATGATACAGCATGTAGAGAAACTACCCAGTAGTAGAACTCTAAAAACGGTTTAGAATATAAGGTCACGAGGCCATCTTCTTTTCAGGCGCCTCGGAGGATTGCCAGGAATGGAAGAGGAAACAAG
>NW_027107850.1:404693-406272 GCF_000696795.3 Halyomorpha halys | reverse complement strand
TAGAGAGATAGGACGGTAAGAGGATGGGTGTTCTGGCGGCTTTTGGAGTTTGGGGATCATTTTGATTATAGATAGTTTCCATGGGTCAGGAAAATATGTGGAACGGAGAACGGCGTTATATATGTAGGTGAGAAATAGGATGGCTTTTCGAGGAAGAAGTTTAAGGATGTGAGATGTTGTTCCCACTTTAACCAAAGAATTCAAAAGTGATATAGGACCGTCGCACCCTGAGGGTTTTAGTGGGGGGGGGGAGGTGCGGGCTTGTTTTTTTGTGTTATGATCTCTCACCTCTTGTGAAATTGTGACATACTTACATTGTGACATCGTACATCGACCATCATACTCGCTATAAGTGTTGACAGATGAACTAAAAATAATTAATAAAGGAAACAATTATTTATAATATTGTTCCAATAGCTTAGTAAAACTCCTGTAACTTAAGGACCTGTTTCTAGTCAACAGTTAACCAGGTTAACAAAGTTACCTGAAACTCAAATAATTTCCACAATTCCTATCGGTAATGTTAGAAATTGATTCAGCAGCACCTCTTGGCAGTCGAAATCACAGAAAACATTTTTCATCTGACCACTGTACAAAATTATTTGGCCGACGACGGAATGCCTTTTGTTTTATTATTGGCTGAGCAAGTAATTCTTTGAAGTCTTCTTTGTTTGTCAAATCATCTATCTCGATCAAATCATAATTTGGAAAGAAACGGCATAATACAACACACCTTCGCTAGATAACGGATCAAATTAGAACAATGGATTATCAAATTCCTCGTATGGTTATTTATTTAAACTTAGATTTGCTTTAAATCGCAGTCTAAACTTTATAATTGGCATAAAAATATATAATTAGCAGGTAAAGTTTGCCGCCAGATTTGATGATTAACTCTTCTCGTGCAACAGTAATTATTGATTTTATCCTAGATTTAATAAATGATAGTTAAAGCTGTGATGGTGTTACCGACCCTAGGTTTGATATACACTAATTTATATATTCTATGGAAAGGAGTTTATGGATCGGACTCCAGTAAAGAGGTTAGCCTGACATTAGTTAGATAGAGAAGTGTTACAAATAGTGCGGGCTGTCATTGTTGCCTAAGCTATTAGGAATTTCGATAAAATCTAAACCGTCTCCTGGGGGCCATTTATCATACGGAGGGTTCCGCGACCTTACAGCTCAGATGGCATTTTGAAAGATTGCTTATAATCTTTATAAATTGAGTTCTGCTGCATAACACAATTTTTTTATTATAAACTATATAACCAGCCAATAATATGTTATATTTATATTTAAAAATGTTTTTAGTGATATTTTATATACATACAATATTTTATTTTACTCTCCCAGCGAATTATTTTTTTTTTAAATTATTTATTTAATGTAATTTACAACTGTACAAAATAATACAATAGGTAAATATGTTTTATGTTTCATATACACTTGAAAATCTTGGGAAGGAACCACCCATTGGTGGTCAAATCTGCAACGAATGGGATGTTAAGGTTTTTGTGAATGAGTTTATTTGTAACGTAATAAGGAGCATCAAGGATTTTACGTAGGATTTTGGATT
>NW_027107850.1:401399-402758 GCF_000696795.3 Halyomorpha halys | reverse complement strand
ATTGGATAGAGGCGTTTTAATAAGAGTTTTTCTAGGATTTTGCACATAATGGGCAGGAGTGAAATTCCCAGCGAATTTAAAACTTAAATCCGGTTACAGTTAAAAGAAAAGGAAGCAAAATATAACTAAATAACTTAAATTGATGTTGGACAACTAATTGAATAATTGGACATCAAGAATATGAATTCTGTGGTGCTTTGAGGTTCAAAAGCTAAATGTCTAGATCGAAAAATAACTGCTTTCACCAAGGTAAAATCAAACTACTACCTCCAAGGCCTTGTTTCATAATAAAAGCTAATACAACAAATAATAGTACAAGTGTAGAAACTAATGTGGTAATAATACTAATACTTATTTTTTTCATGATAGGGATGACTATTAGTGATATTACAGGAATTAAAAAATACTAAAGTACAAGTTACTATTGTACAAGTCTGTGTAATTGAATTAAGATAAATCTACAAGACTAATAGTATTAGTTTGTACTTTATTATGAAACAGGGCCCAGGTGATCTCTATTATATAAAAAAGTAATTCTATTATGTAAACAAATTTCTAGTGATCACTGTGTACGATTTTACGTATTAGGAGGGATTGTAAAAATGGATCGTAAAAAGTTCAGTTTAACTAATGAAAAACGTATTTTGCCAATTAAAGGGAAAAAAGGGCCGCTTGTAGTTCAGTTGGCCCAGTTTTACCAATTTGAAATTGCTAGCGGTGCCGGTTCCAATCCGGCCTGTGGCGTTGACTTTTTTCATTGAGTGACCGTCCTTAAAAATGAAAAACTTGACCACCAACCATAATTAGGCAGTATAGGACTCCAATGGGAGTCTTGGCTGAAACAAAAATGAAAAAGGTTATCTGTATGAAATCTGGCATGGCTTTAACCAAAGTTACAATCTCATACCCACTCTTCATAATGATTTATATGATTGTAATATCATCTAAATTCAAAATGATATTTTTGATTATAATTGCCAAAAAAGAATATTCAATGTTTATATAAAAAATGTGTGAAGCGCCCACCGCTCCTGAATTTCTTATTGTTAAATTATTCTCATTTTTCCATTTTCTTTAAGTCAAATCTTATGATTTTTCATTCAATCTCCTATACTTATAATTATAATTCTAAAAATAAAAATCAGAAATTACAATATTAAAGTTTATATAAAAAAATGTGTTATGCGCACAATGCACCTGAATTTTTTATTGTTAAAGTATTCTCAGTTTTTTTATCATTTTATTTAATCACTATACTTTTTATTTAATCACTAAGATTTTTATTTAATCACTATGATTTTTCTAATAATCTCCGACACTTTTGATTATCATTGTTAAAATAAAATATCAGAAACTACA
>NW_027107850.1:399978-401298 GCF_000696795.3 Halyomorpha halys | reverse complement strand
GTGATGCGCACAATGCACCTGAATTTTTTATTGTTAAAGTATTCTCAGTTTTTTAAATCATTTTATTTAATCACAATGATTTTTATGTAATCACTATAATTTTTCTATTAATCTCCGATACTTTTGGATTATAATTGTCAAAATAAAATATCAGAAACTACAGTATTAATGTTCATGTGAAAAAAATGTGTGATGGGCACACCGCACCTGATTTAAGGTATTCTCACTTTTAAGGGATTCTCAGATTTTCATTTCCTCGTATTCAAATCTTTTTAATTCTTTTTTTTAAATCCCTGATAGTTCTAATTAACATTGACAAAATAAATAATTAAAAATTAAAGCGTTTGTTTATATTGAAAAATGTGTGATGCGCACACACAAATCTTATTATTCTGTTTTGTAAATCCCTGATAGTTGTAATTATAATTGTCAAATAAAAAATCAGAATCTTAAGTGTTTAAGTTTATATAGAAAAATGAGTAATGCGCACACCAGATCTGATTTTGTTACTTTTAAAGAATTCTCAGTTTTTAATTTTCTCGTATTTAAATCTCTTTTATTCTGTTTTGTAAATCCCTGATAGTTCTAATTATAATTTTGAAATAAAAAATCAGAATCTTAAGTGTTTAGGTTTATATTGATAAATGTGTGATGCGCACACCAAACCAGATTTTCTTATATTTAAAGTATTCTCAGTTTCTATTTTCTCGTATTCAAATCTTTTTAATTCATTTTTTTAAATCCCTGATAGTTCTAATCATAATTGTCAATGAAAAAAGTTAGAAACTAAAGTGTTAATGTTCATATAGAATAATGTGTGATGCGCACACCGGGTCTGAGTTTTTTACATTTAAGGTATTCTCAGTTTTTTATTTTCTCGTATTAAAATCTTTTTAATTCTGTTTTGTAATTCCCTGATAGTTCTAATTATAACTATAAAAATAAAAAATCTGAATCCGAAGAGTTTATGTTTATATAGAAAAATGTGCGATGCACACACCGGATCTGATTTTGTTACATTAAAGGAATTCGCAGTTTTATCTTTTCGCGAATTCAAATCTGTCGAATTCTTTTTTTTAAATCTCAGATAGTTCTAATTATAATTGTCACAATAAAAAAACAGAAACTAAAGCGTTTATGTTTATATAAAAACATGTGTGATGCGCACACCGGGTCTGATTTTCTTACTTTTAAGGAATTCTCAGTTTTTTTATTTTCTCGTATTCAAATCTTTTTAATTCTGTTTTGTAATTCCCTGATAGTTCTAATTATAATTCACAATATAAAAAATAAAACATTAAAGCGTTTATGTTTATATTG
>NW_027107850.1:397602-399271 GCF_000696795.3 Halyomorpha halys | reverse complement strand
TAAAGTGTTTATGTTTATGTAGAAAAATGTGTGATGCGCACACTGGATCTGATTTTGTTACCTTTAAGCAATTCTCAGTTTTTTATTTTCTCGTATTCCAATCTTTTTAATTTTTTTTTAAGCCCTGATATTCGTAATCATAATTTTTAAAATAAATAAACAGAATCTAAAGTGTTTGTGTATATAGAAAAATGTGTGATGCGCAAACCGGGTCTGATTTTCTTACTTTTCTCAGTAAGGTATTCTCAGTTTTTATTTTCTCGTATTAAAATCTTTTTAATTCTTTTTTTTTTAAAACCCTGATAGTTCTAATCATAATTGTCAAAGAAAAAAATTACAAACTAATGTGTTAATGTTTATATAGAATAATGTGTGATGCGCAAACCGGGTCTGATTTTCTTACTTTTCTCAGTTAGGTATTCTCAGTTTTTATTTTCTCGTATTAAAATCTTTTTAATTCTTTTTTTTTAAAACTCTGATAGTTCTAATCATAATTGTCAAAGAAAAAAATTAGAAACTAAAGTGTTACTGTTTATATAGAATAATGTGTGATGCACACACCGGGGTGAGTTTTTTACATTTAAGTTATTCTCAGTTTTTTTATTTTCTCGTATTCAAAACTTTTTAATTCTGTTTTGTAAATCTCTGATAGTTCTAATTATAATTGTCAAAGAAAATAATCAGAATCTAAAGCGTTTATATAGAAAAGTGTGTGATGCGCACACCGCACCTGATTTTCTTATTGTTAATTTATTCTCAATTTTTAATTTACTTGAATCCAAATCTAATGATTTTTCTTTTAATATCCGATACTTAGTATTATAATTGTCACAATAAAAAAACAGAAACTAAAGCGTTTATGTTTATATAGAAAAGTGTGTGATGCGCACACCGAGTCTGATTTTCTTACTTTTAAAGAATTCTCAGTTTTTTATTTTCTCGTATTCAAATCTTTTTAATTTTTTTTTTAAATTCCTGGTAGTTCTAATTATAATTGTCAATATGAAAAATTAAAGCGTTTAAGTTTATATAGATAAATGTGTGGTGCCCACACCAAACCTGATTTTCCTATTGTTAAAGTATTCTCAGTTTTTTATTTTCTTGGAGTCAAATCTTTTGAATTCTTTTTTTTTAAATCCGTGATAGTTCTAATCATAACGGTCAAAGAAAAGAATCAGAATCTAAAGTGTTTATCTTTATGTTGAAAAATGTGTGATGCGCACACCGAACTAGAGTTTTTAACTTTAAAAGTAATTTCAGTTTTTTATTTTCTCGTATTCCAAAATTTTTAATTTTTTTTTAAGCCCTGATAGTCGTAATCATAATTTTTAAAATAAATAAACAGAATCTAAAGTGATTATGTGTATATAGAAAAATGTGTGATGCGCAAACCGGGTCTGATTTTCTTACTTTTCTCAGTTAGGTATTCTCAGTTTTTATTTTCTCGTATTAAAATCTTTTCAATTCTTTTTTTTTAAAACCCTGATAGTTCTAATCATAATTGTCAAAGAAAAAATTAGAAACAAAAGTGTTAATGTTTATATAGAATAATGTGTGATGCGCACACCGGGGTGAGTTTTTTAGATTTAAGTTATTCTCAGTTTTTTTTATTTTCTCGTATTCAAATCTTTTTAATTCTGTTTTGTAAATCTCTGATAGTTCTAATTAT
>NW_027107850.1:394627-396101 GCF_000696795.3 Halyomorpha halys | reverse complement strand
CTCAGATAGTTCTAATTATAAATGTAAAAAAAACGGAAATTACAGTGTTTATGTTAAAAAAAAAAATGTGTGATGCGCACACCGGGTCTGATTTTGTTAATTTAAAGGAATTCTCAGTTTATTTTTTTCTTGAATTTAAATCTTTTGAATTCTCTGTTTTAAATCCCTGATAGTTCTAATTATAAATGTAAAAATATAAATTCAGAAACTAAAGCGTTTATATTTATAAAGAAAAATGGGTGATGCGCACATCGCACCAGATTTTCTTACATTAAGTATTCTCAATTTTTCATTATAATTCTTGACTTAAAATCTCATGATTTCCCTTTTTAATCTCCGATACTTTTGATTAATACTTTGAAAATAAAATATCAGAAACTACAATATTGATGTTTATATAAAAAATGTATGATGCGCACAACGCACTTGAATTTCTTATTGATAAATTATCCTCATTTTTCATTTTCTTTAATTCAAATCTTATGATTTTTCTTTTAATTATAATTATGGTACAACCTTAACCCTAACTCACTATGTAAATAAGCCCTGATAATGCATATAAGACCATTACAGAGAGAATAAAGGCAGTATTATTCTACTAAGCGTGCTTTATAATTCTGTTCCTTTTTTTTTAGTCTTTCAGGTCAAATGCTGGTAAGTTTTATGTATATATAATATTTCAGGATATTGATACTTTATAAAATTAAATTAAAGAAAACAATATAATGAATATGAAAAATAAAAACTATATAATCGAATGCTTTGTTTCATTTCGTTCTTCACAAAAATGATATAACAATAAAGAGCCCAGATGCTCCACCAGTCACCACCCAAGAGCAGATCAGACACCAGTATGACAATTACCGAAGAATGTCAAGGCACTGCATTCTCGATATAGACATGTGTAATTTCAATTAAATTATACATATTCAAATTGTTCCGGCCTAACGTACATCCTGCCATTAGCAAAATGATAGCTTCATCCTTCCTCTAAATGTTTGCCGATAAAATCACTCCCCTCTACAACTCCGCATCTCATCTGCCATTCGAAATACAGACGTCAGCTTCAGATTGTTCGACGGAGACATGACGATACGGATTATAGTGAAGCCGAGATGTCAGTCAATTAGGCCCACGAATGGACACCATTGGCTTCGACTATTTATTTACTACAGTTAATACAACCGTTCGAAATCCATTTCATTCTGTCAAATTTATATCACTCTCAGGGGTGAGGGAGAGATCACCGACTTCAATGAAACTTTTTTTTTAGAGCCACAACGTCGAAAAAGTTTAAGACATGCGTCCGAAGGTTCTTGGCTATGCACTGTAGGAGCTGGGAAAACATATTTTATATAATTTTGACATTTTTTTTATATAACTGTATTCCGGTTTAGCTTTTTTAGCGAATTTAATAGCTATAATATACCATTAAATTTGTTTCCTTCGTTAGAATAAAAAAATATATACATAT
>NW_027107850.1:374336-394577 GCF_000696795.3 Halyomorpha halys | reverse complement strand
ATATTGATCGTATTAAATGAGTGTAAATCTATAAAATCTATTTTCCAGCGTGTTCCAATTGTAATGATGAAAGATGAATCTTTAGGTTCACTCTTTATTGGTCTGTGTTCTCGAACAAATAGCAACAGATTACACAATTATTATGAAAAAAAATATTAAGTTTTTTAGCCAAACAAAAATACACACACAATCAACTATTCAAATCATATAGCGAGAGGTTTCAAATACGTTTGCCACTAAAGCGAATGTAAAATAATGAAACATAAAATGAGTTAAAATAAAAATAGATTGAAAAGAAATATAACTCCGACTATTGTTGAAGACATAAAAATTTTGTCATCACACTATCCTCACAACACATGTGTGCTCGCAGTTAATAATAACCCTTCCATTGCATCCCAAACTCTCCGGTCCCATATCACAACCCTCGAAGAATGCTATCATAATTAGGATAAAAATAAATTAGGTGGAAGATTAAAATAAATCCCATCAAATCAATTTTAACCATCCTACCAACTGCCCTAGTCTCCTTTAATAATATTGCTCTTACCCCTGTCGAACAGATCCAACCTCACAACCTTAGACTGCAACTGGACAAACTAGCCTGGAATCCTCACACAAAACTGAAAAGGTAGGAAACTGCAGGCCAATTCCAACTATTATAACACTTACTGTACAAACGGTCTAAACTTTTAATCAATTACAAAAGATTGATCTATATTACTGTACGAGGCCAATAATACTGGTAATAAGGCCAATCTGGACATACGGAGTTGTGCTTTGGGCTCAAATAATTCTTCGAATTCCTCTCGTATCCAGTTCTGACAATCCAAAATCCTTCGTAAAATCCTTAGTGCTCTTTACTTTGTCACAAATAAAATCATGCTTAAAGACCTTAATATTCCATATAACCGACCAAACCCAAACTAGATATTAATCCTTCCATTATAACCTCCCTAACCAAACCCACTAGTTTCTGGCATGGCTTCTTCTTCCACTCCTGACAATCCTCCGGGGCGCCTGAAAAGAAGATGGCCTTGAGACTATATAATGTACAAATATTATTTGTAACCACTGGGTAGTTTCTCTACATGCCTGCATCACTGCACTATGATTATACATCAAACCTTCTAGATTTTTATGTAAATACACTTTTAAATATCATTAAATAAATTTTTAAAAAGTCTATAAAAAAATTAGAAAAAACAAAAGACGCTTCCAGTAAAGTAGGCCAAAAAAACTTAGTTGGAATGAAAATCAAGAAAGATTCATTATTAGCATTTTTTAAAACTATTGAATAAGAATTTTCTTAATAAAAAAATTATAATAATAAGTGGAAATTTTCAGGCTTAGGTTTTGGAGGACATTTTATTTTCTGTTGAAGTCACGCGATCACGAAATAAATTCATACATTCTCATTACGTCATCCAAATCCAACGTAACAACAACAGTTGTAATGCCGAACTTTAATTCTTCCCGCTCATATCAATAACTTTTAGAACGTATGTGAGAAAAATAGCTATTCATCGAAAAACTTCCCAGACGTCTTATTTTATAACTCCGATTATTGTTTGTATCTTCGAAGGTTCATATTGTATTATTTCGCGCAATTTAGACAGTCTAAAACCTCTTCTATGATTATTATTGAAGTTAGTCGTATTGAAGTTATTGGAATGCTTACGGTTTTCGGCTTGGACTTCTTAAGCGAATTTTGTTTGTTGCTAGATTTGTTCTTTTATTCATCTATTATTATTACTATTAATTTTTTTATTTATCCTTTCACGGCCTTTATTTAATCTCAATTAACTTCTTTATTTTCCGTCTTTTATTGTGTTATATTTTGTTTTTCTATATCTACTTTTCTGTTTCCGCGTTTTATTGCGTCTAATGTATATTTTTTAGCTTATAGTTTACGTAGTTTTTTTTATTCTTATCATTGTCTATTTTATATTAATACTATATTATTTTTTATTTTATTTGTATATTATTTTCTTTTAGCTATTTAAACATAATTTTAACGCTACCTTAATTTACCTTTTTGTAGCTAATTATCTTACTATGTCAAAATGTTCTTAGTAGGTTTTGCATCTATTTAGTCCTAATGAAGCTCTACAAAGTGGGCGAAAACGAAATAGTTGTTGACTATTTTTGTTTTTCTTTTTACCGCAACCATGACCATTTTCTCCATAATTTGAATTTTATTTTATTTTTTGTAACTATGAAAATTTGTATTTAAGGGGTTTTGAGGAGATAAATGCAAATATCAGCTTTATTTAACCATACTGAATACTGCGATTTTATCATAAATGGGGTAATGTGGCATTAATGGATTTGTTTTCTGATGATGAATAACAAAAATATATTCCCATTTTTTTTAATGAATTTAAATGTATACAAAATCTCAAAAATCAAACGGCCCTTGCTCCAAAGCAGGCCAAAACATTTTTCCTTTAAAAAAACTACGTAAGATTTGTTTTTAGGGGCTGACAAAATTCTTAAATACAAAAGACATTAATATAATTTCCAAATAGTGAGAAAAAAAAATTTTGTAAATTTATTTTAGCAAGTGGATAACTATGTATAATTACTAGTCCAATTTGATGAGTCTCCCAAGAATAGGCAGAGGAATACAAAATGGTAGCTGTTTCAAAACTTTAAAAAAACATTGTTTTTTCTTTTGAATCTCCATATCTTTAAAATTACCAACAGCACTAAAAAAAATCTAACAGAACATAATTTAAAGTTGCTAATATTTTAAGTAAATTTGTTACTATTTTAACGCTAATAAAACTATTTACGTTCAATAGTTCCTGAGATATAGCTTTTTTAAAAAGTGTACTAAAAAGCAGTAGTTAGTGAATTTATTTTGAGAAATTTATATTTCAAAAACCATTCGACGTACAAATGTCTATTAGCACTCAATTTCAATGTACTATAAAGTAGTTTATTACATTTACTTTGTAGGCGTAAAATTTAATGATTGTTAAGAATATTCGTGACAGCTTTAAAAATAAATGTAGCATTCTCTAAAAAAACATAATTTTGAATGGAGTGTGGAAAAAAAAAACCAAAACTTTTAATGAGTAAACTTATTTTCTTGGTAATTGGGTTTATATATATTGACCCATGAACTGGATTACAGTGTAACTTCATCAATGAGAACTGATGAACGATTTCTGAGAAGCCACTTACGAAACTTTACATCGATTCCTAACCAGAAGAGTGTTAGTGCCTAAAAGATAAAGCACAGGTTGTTCAATTAACGAGCCTAGGAAATAACGACTGGAGCCTGTACAACACCAACACTCTATTACTAAAGATTTATAATCTACCTGGCCATGTAAATGCTAAGGGAACATAAAATGATCTGATAAACATCACAAAAGATTAGATTTTAAATAAGAAAATGGGAACCTGGGACCACCTACAACAGCAGTAACAACGACCTCTATCAGCCCAAATCGAAAATCGCACATGGAACCTGGCAGTTGATGACTAAGTCCTTTTCCCAATATTTACTCTTCAAAAAACGTTTTACGGCATTTATTTAGGTCTCCGTTAGAAACTTATCGATGAATCAAAAATAAACATATATTGCAACAGAGTGTCCCGTAAATGAAGGGTAATAGTGGATCTGAAGAGAAACAAAAAAATCCATATGGGATATTTTCCGAACACAGAAAAAAAAGAAATTTGGTTTACGTTTCTTGTTGTTGTTGGTTGGGGCTTTTGGGCGTAAAACTTTAAGGTCATCAACGCCCACGCTTCTCACTTTATAATTCTATTTCAAGATTTGAAATAATTTAATTGCTAAATAAGTTTGAATAATTAATTATTTTAGATTTTTTAATACATATGACAAACTTTTGGGTTTAGATCTTATTCAAAAGATTATTCCTTTTTAAGAAAATTAAAACCATTTCTAGTTTTTTTGGTCATCATTCAGAGCATCCGAAACGCTCGGTCCCACTCCCAATCTACGTAAGTTCATGGAATAGAAATGACATTCCTCAAATATGTGACTGACTGTAAGTACACTGTTGCAGTATTGACATTTTGGCGGTGGTTGCTTATTGATCAGGTATGCATGAGTTAAACTTGAATGACCTATTCTCAATCTGGCTAACGCTACCTCCACCCTGCGATTGGAAAGGTTTGATGTGGTCCATGGTTTAATGGTTTTTTTAAAAGTTTTTAATTTGCTTGGCGGGCTTTCATTCCACATGGCTTGCCAACTAGCTAATATTTCATTTTTTATCGGGAGACTTATTTCTTGGGGTGCCAGAATGGCCGCGCCCCGACCCGGAAGGGCAAGTGCTTGTTTGGCTGCAACGTCCGCCAGCTCATTCCCAGCGATCCCCACATGACCCGGCACCCATATAAAGAAAACAGCTTTTTCAAAAGTTTTCTAGCATATGGTTTACGTTTCTTATCAGTTACATTTTTTTTTTTTGTAAAATAGAAAACATAAGTAAAATCAATTTAAATTAAGTAATTGTAAACTGGAATGACAAAGTTTTCTTTAAAATATTGCAAAATTTGTTTCTGTTAAATTCATTTCAAGGTTGCTTTCAAACAGCTAATTAGAGTAAAGCACTTTTTTTGAAAAAGCATGATTTTTTTTTCTAGTTTTGTAAAACAATAGAACATTTTTCTATCAAAAGTTAATAATTATTCTATATAAAGTTAATTACAGAAGGATTATTTTTCTGTTTAAATTAACATTCTACACCATTAACTCTTTGTATTTCAAAATTAAATTTTCCCCCCTTCAAAAAGTTATTATTAAAAGGAACATTTTTAGTAATAATTTAATTTATATACATTTCCTCATAATGAGAGAAGTGAAGAAATAAATGAAAAACACAATATATAAAGGTTTTAATTATGCTTAATTCTTAAAGAAATTAAGCAATATCATAAAATTAAAAATAACCTTTTGAAAAAATATTTAATAACCAGAAATGTTAAAAATAAATCAAAAGGTTTAAAGGTTTTGGTAATTCCTCTTTATCGAGACTACTCCTAACAACTTTTAAAAATATTTAAATACTGAAAATATATTTATAATTATAAAATATTTTCAGAATTATATACCCAGACATTTCAGAATGAAATTTAATATATTTTTAGAATAAATTTCTAAAATATGGTTATCAAATACATTCCATACCTAACTATACTTCATTTGTGATATTACATGACTTGTATACTTTCTCTAACCCAATCTAATTTATAATTATAGAATATTTTCAGAATAATACACCTGCAAATTTCGGAATATAATGTAATATATTTTTGAAAACATTTTTATAAAATATATTCCATACCTAACTATCCTTCATCTATAAGGTTATATGGCCCATATACTTTCTCTATCCCAATCTAATTTATAATGATAGCATATTTTCAGAATAATATACATGGACATTTCGGAATAAAATGTAATATATTTTAAGAATAAATATATTGTTATGCCGTACTTCATTTCGAATAAATTTTGGAAAATATTGTTATGAAACATATTCTATACCTAACTACCCTCCATCTATGAGATTACATGCCCCGTATACTTTCTCTATCCCAATCTAAGTCACGGATGACACAGATCGAATTTCCAATATAGTATACCCTAAAAGGTGATGTGGGGATGACAAATGAACGGCGAGGACAGAAGGTAAGATAAACCCTAGAAATGGTGTATTTTATCACGGGGAGGGTGCATCCGTTTGACGTACACAAATCGTGTCCCCATCGGAGCCCGGGTCCTCCCATTTCTCAGACGATAGGGCTAAGTAATTTCACTTATCTAATTTGAATATCCTGTCAAAAAGTCCGGGTGTCACGTATCTAAGTGGTGTCGCTACCAGTCTCGGCTCCCGACACTTTTTTCAACTCAGTACACCCAATGTACAAGGCCCCTGGATAGGAATCACTTCTGTATTCCTCAAGGGTTTTCGGATTTTTTACTCCATTTAAATTTGTTTTTTCTCTTTCAAAGAAAGACTAAGACCTTCCATACTTTTTACCCGAGACGGTAAAAGTGTGGTACCAGAAAGTCTGATAGTAGTGACAGTTTCCTAAGTAGTCCGTAAGTTGTCCACTACCAGGAGGAATGCACTTAGATGTCTAAAACATACCGAGCAATGTCTCTAGTTTCTCTCCATATTCTGATAAAGAAAACATATTTTTTTTTAAAGAAACAAAAAAATAATGGATTCCAATCTTATTTCCTAATTTACTATTTTACTTATAAAATTCAACTTTATAGATAGGAACCTACTCAATTTAAATAATATTCAACGTTTTGATATCGCTAAAATGAATTCTTCATATTTATGATTTAATTTATGGACAAGCATAGAACAGGCTTTTGATCGAGTCTGGCACCTGGAACTGCTCTACAAACTCCGTAAATTCCTTCTACATACGTTTTCATTATCCGTTCCTTACTCACTGATAGATTATTCAAAGAGAACCACAATGTTTCCTATTCATCACTCTTCTATCAGCCCGCTGGTGTTCCTTACTGGTGTAGTATCCTCGGTCCCATTCTGTACACAGTCTATACAGTTGACATCCTAGCCAATCCTAACACTATTCCTTCCATCATAAACTCCCTAACCACCCGATCCCACTTGTTCCCTCTTCCATTCCTGACAATCTTCCAAAACGCCTGAAAAGAAAATGGTCACGAGACTGCTAATATAAAAACGTCATTAGAGTGCTACCAATAGGTAGAAAATCAAATTTGCTAGATGTATGTATATGAATGTACAGTTGAAAATAGCAATAAATAAATGAAAATAAAAAATGTATGGACAAGCAATGACATCGTACCATCTTTACACAAAGAACCCTGGGGCACACGATCCGTGGGACCCCCTAATTTCTAAGATCGATAGTATTGCAAGTAGAATGAGTGACCAATTTATGCATTTTTTTAAACCAATAAACCTGTCACAAGTTTTTCAGCTGTTAGTAATCACAATGTCGGTATGTACTTTTAGAAGTTGCCATACTCTTCATTAAATGAGAAAACAATATTTCCTTCTGTAGTTCCTCTGATCCAATCTTTACCCCATGGACCAACTGGGTCTCCTTACTCCTGTGATCCATAAATTAAAACGAATCAGTAATAAATTGATAAAGACGACTGCTCCAAGAAAGGTCGAGCAGTTTACTGAACTGTTGTGCTGGTAGCTGGTGGCTAATCTCTTAAATAAATAGACTTCTGAGAAGTAACTCACGATTTAGCTGGTCAAAAATAAAGAAAACTAATTTTTTTAAGTGTTTAATTTATCATTTTAATATTTGCTACTTTTCAAATATTAAATAAATTAATGATTTTAACTAGCGTGATAGAAAAGAAGGTGGAGATGATACTATATCGTAATGAATGTTCCATAAAGACAAATGCTTTCTTTGGTCATGCCCAAATACATTGTATTGCTATAACACACAGCGTATCAATCCATAATTGGACATATATAGACAATACATCAACATTTTTCATTTTTCAAACAATAATCATCAATACACTTCAAATACATTTTTTCTTAACAAAAAAAATGTTTTTCTTTCCTGTATACTTATATTAGCTTTACTTATTTTCGCACAAAGCCAAATAATAATTTACCAATTCGTTCAATACATTATTCCCCCTATTTCACCCCTCCATACCTCTCTTCTCCAATCCATCGCAACAACCGTAAGATCAACTAAGCAAATTTACAGAAATCATCAATAGTTAACAACGCATAAATAAAAAAAAACAAACACAACAGTAGAACAGTTTAATAAAAAAAAAAAAAAATTTAAAAAGAACTAATACATAAATTTAAAACAGATATAACCAATAAATAAGTTAGAATACATAAATAAATAGGTTTCAAATATTACAAATTTTATTGTTAATAAAAGAATATCGTTTTCTTTCTTTTTTATAAAAAAAAATAGTTCATGGTAACATTTGCTCTCAACTGATAATGATACATATCATAAGTTAAGAACGGTAGAAGATACGAAAAAAATGAAAAGATCTAAATTAGTTCTTCGATCTATGTACAAAAAAAAAAAAATTGATCCTTTATGGACCAAATCTATTGGACCTGAAACAACCATACAAAAAAAAAACAAGTAGAAATATAAATTAAATTTTTTCAAGCAAATACTGATGCAGCATTATGAAAATTATGTTTAATTTTCTCAAACGTTTAGTTTCATTTGCCTTTAATTGTTTAATTTCCGCGCTGAAATGTCACAACCTGATTGACTGTGGCTTGATTGACTGATTCTGGGTACGCCCTTGGTAACAATAATAATGATTGTACAGCTACAGTTGTTTTTGTTTTTTTTATACTTAATAGTCAGGTTTTACTGAATCCATAAATATATATGACGACAAATTTTTGTCAGTATATAAAAAAACAACAACAAAAAACCGAAAACCGGGCAGCTAAAACCGAGCTGAAGAGGAAAGAGTTACGGTAAGTAAAGTAAAACAGTAAACTCTTGTACATACTACTTACAACACTGTTTTTTCTACCATTACAATAATTTCATTTGTATTCCAAAATGCTTTGTTGCTAAATTCTTAAAAGGAGTTATGAGCTGTATCATTTTATATTAATATATGAAATCTAATGATTTAACTATTGGAGTTAACTAGAGTTAACCAGTAGCCACACAAGTTTTGAACGTCTGCAGCTAACACCCCCGCTCAGCATCCACCAGTCCTGAGCTAAGTATAAGAGTCCAAGAGGAGAAAAACAGCAGTTATTTCACCCCAATTTTTGATTACTTTAATGAAAACTAAGTACTACTAACTACTTGTCAAAATTGATGAGTCTGCCAAGTATAGCTAAGGGGAATACAAGATAGTGGCTGTTTCAAAACGTTAAACAAAAAAATTTTTTTTTCTTTCGGAGCTCTATATCTTTAAGATTATGAACAGAACATCATTTGAAGAACAGTAAATTTGCCAAAACATGAGCACTAATATAGCCATTTACGTTCAATAGTTCTCAAGATATATAGATTTTTATAAAGCAACATTTCATAAAAAAATTAACTGAAAAATCAGTAGTTAGTAAATTTATTTCTCTCTACTTATGTTGACAGTTAGCTTAAAAATATGTAAACAGCGCATTTTTACTGATGAGTGTATCCGGATCCAAATTTAATAACTTAAGAAAAAAGCCTTAAGTTCCTTGAAATCGAACTGAAGATTTAGTAGTTCGTATGCAGGAAATACTACTGTGAAAGACGATTTAAAGTCTAAGGGAGTTTTTATTTTGTCGGAACCGAACCGGAATGCAACAGCGGACCATATTAATAATCCCGACGACTGGAGCCAATAACTAGCGAAGCCAGAAGAGAGATATGTCGGAGGGCTAGGGGAGGACATGTTTGGGCTCATTATCGCCAACACCCGGCAGCCATAAACTGCGGCCAGTTAACGGCGCTCTGCTAGCTCCTCGGCAACACGGTTATAAAACCGGACGAAATAATAAAGGTTCTTATGAAGGACGGCTTGTGCCTCACTACTCTACCGGGGTCCAGCTTTACTGCTCAAGGCTAGGTAAGCTAGATGAGAGATGCAGAGGTTAGAGGTATACGAATGGTTGAACTTGAATATGCACCGGGAAGGTGAATAAAATAAATATAAAAAGTTCATTTTAATAAATAATTAATGAAAATCATTCTACAAATGAGCAAATTCAAAGCCTCGAGGACTGGACTGCACTAGTAGCCACATGCGGCACGCCTTGGTTAGGAATCGGCACGCGGCCGGCAAGTAGGTCTTTACTTTTTAACTTTTTTTATCTTTTAAAAAAAAAACATTTCTGTAATGAAAGGATAATTTAGCCTTGGCATATTTGATATACTTAAGAAAATTACTTTACGGATAATAGAAATTTTAATTAAAGTGGAAGCGCCCTGGGGATGAAGCCTGAGCTGGAAGTTCTGTAGGTTTGTTTCAACTAATGCAAGGCAAAAATGGGTCAAAATTAGCAGTAGTTGAAACTAATAGCTAAAGTTGCCATGGATACGACCCTTATTTATGAATGAACCATTGATAAATAAATATCGTTTCCATGGCAATTTTAGCCGTTAGTGTGAACTATAGCTAATTTTTGCCAATCTCTGATGTATGGGAGCAATATCACTCTGATTAAAAAAATATATATATATATCGTTCTTCAACTACCTACTCTCTTTTAATGGAAAATTTTTTTTTATAGGAGCTCTATGCTTCGAATTCCAAGGATCAGGGTTCGATTCTGGCTATGGCAGGTTTATGATTTTCTATTCACCAGACTCATGAGTACCCTTAATTGCGAAAAAATGGGTTGAGTGTGTTTCTAACTAAATTATCTCCTTACACAACTGTTGGTCTAGGAACAGTACTTCCTTACAAAGTAATACACTCCTGTCCCTTTATTGGTTGTAGCGGTACAGATTTTAATTTTTAATCATTTTAAAAACATTTATGTAATAGGTCAATATCAGGTTTTTGTCACAATTCAAGCATTGCTCGTGTCTGGTGGATACAATATATTGTGGGTGTCTGGTCGATACACGATTTAATTTTTTTTAAAAATAAAAATCAACCTTCTAGGCCAGATTCAAACTGTGATTGCAAAGACCTACGCTTCGACTCCCTCAGCTACAGACGGCCCAACCTTTAGATTATAACAAATAATAAATTTAAAGGGAAGGTTTTTAATTAGTAAACCCCAGTCAAAGTAGTTTTTTTTCTGCATATAATCACATTGTTCCAAAAGTTATAGAAATGTGTAAGGAAGGGAAAGTCCCTTGAATAACGACTACTAAATTTCCGTCTTTTTTAGTTGCCCCAATTTCGATGAGGGGAGATCCGAATATTATTTTTTTTTTTAATTTTTATTTTTTATGTTTTGGACCAGCCACCATTTTTATTCCCCCACCTCAACCAAGTTGGCAGAGTCATTAATTTGGACTCTTGACTATATCCATAGTTTTCGAGAAAGTAATAAACATTTAAGGTGAAATAACTTCAATATTTTTCCTGGGCTCTTGGACTAAGACAGAGATTATCACTATTAAAATAAATCAATATCTCGTAATTTTTTTTCAAAAATGAAAATAATTATAATTATATTACCTTAAGCATCAATGTAGATCCTTAGTCGTTAAACATACCTAAAAAAAAAATTAAAAAACAGAAATTAGAAAATATTGCTTTATATATAAATAATTTGCAATCATATTTATATATAATTCCACTATGTTTTTGTTATTTATTTTAAATTGATTTATTTTTAAATAACATATGAACTCTGACTAAGGCACGAATCTCGTTACCAATAATATGTACGAGATATTATAGAGCTGCGCTCATCATAGCACTTTCACTTAACCCCTCTCTCCCCCCCCCCTTCATAAAATTGAAAATATTCTTCGCTAGATTCACATAACATATATCTATAGTAGACATTGAGGCAATACTTTCCGGTAATAATTATCCAAATGAGCTTTTCAATTGACAGTTCGATTAAATACAATTTCAACAGTTTTCGGAAAAGTATTATAAACATTATTTCTCATAAAAATTTTAAACATTTTTCTTTACAAAACAATGCCAGAAATATGAAAAATATACCAGTATAATAAAATTTAGATTATGCATTGTTATAAAATAAATATTGAACATTGCCTGACAGATTTAAGGTGGATTATAGGTTTTGAAGGGGATAAAATATATATATTTTTTTCTAGCCTCCTAAATCTTTATTTAGATCAAATACATATGTACAAGTGGCTTAATCTAAAATTATATATACACAATATACATATAATCTGGAATATGGAAGTGTATTTCAGATGATGACACAACTGAACATTGATCGTACATTTGAATTTTTTCTCTTATAGTGAGAAGGAGTGCCATCTACTGACAAAAGAAAATACTATAATTGGCGAGACCTAGGAAAAAAGGGGCCAACCAGAGCTGATTGGAGGGCTAATCCTCTAATCAAATGTTTGGACCTGTAGAATTTGCATGGACCTCTGACCTGTCCTCACTCAGTTATTAGCCCTAGACCAGAGATGTCCAGCTATGCAAAGCAGGGAGCAGAGCGTGGCACTGGAGGCACACAGCCCAGAGGTCGGGATATCAGCATCAGTACCACAGATCACATATCAGGTGACCCATCTAATATGGCTTCTAATCCCTCACACCAAGTAAGAGAGCATCTTTCATCTTTCTACTATACACAAAACGGTGACCTACTAGTATAATCGTCTCATCTCAGCAATATAACCCAATTATCTAAATTCCGTTAACATCACTAATAATATTATATTAACTTTGGCTTACCCCCTCCCCTCCACAGCTTATTTCAATTAATCTCACAATATATCTTAAAATTTCAATATATGTTTTATCGTATCTGAAATGGATTACTTTAAGTTGATTCAGGCATATAGGGTTAGTGAAATCATTAAACTACTATCAAATAACTACGGTGGCAAAATCCTATCAGGCTGTACCCATTTCGCATGCACCGGCTTAGTCAAACTCATTTTAGAACAGACATTATATTTACACATTTTTCTTCATTATCCTTCCACAACTTTCTGTGTAAAATTTTTTTTTCTAAAATATTTGGCTTTCCAACTACTTATTATGTATCTATTATTTCTGGAATAGGGAACAAATATTTTTTCTCCTAACTCCTTAAATTGCTTATCACATCCTTTCATAGTTTATATTTATCCGTTTCTTTTCAGTTATAACATTTTGAATAGTTTATTATTTATTACTTTTTGAAGCCGTTTTTGAGTAAATAAGAAAGTGTGGAAAATGTATTTTATGGGGTGGCACTCTCTCTTTCTAATTTTATCGAAAAATTTGCTGTCGCATTCCAGGCATATACCTGCATTAAATATATAATTTCAGCTTAGTACAACTTTTCGTTTTTGAGGTAGGCTGACCACATACACACAGACCATTTTGTGGAACTTGGTTATTTGGACTCAAGGGACCCCAAAACGTAAAAACTAGAATTAGAAATTTTTCACGATCGTACTAATTTCCCTTAAAATATATTTCATCTATAGGTATGTGAAAATAAAAAGTCAACATTTGCCGAATTCAAACGTTTCCCACTTCGGTCCAGCCTCGACTCACTTCACCGCCATGGTATCAATCCAAAGATTATATGTGAAACAGAAAAAAAATTGTTTTTCCAGAAACTCTTTCACCCATTGCCTCCTGCTTTCTTCTTACAAAGGAACTGAAGACCAATCCTTGCGGAAAGGCGGTAGTTGGCGACGAGGGCTAAGTACCAAGTCACGACTGAGGTACCGATAACGTTATCCGTTCGGAAGAAAGGGAATCTCTTTCTTTGTGTGGTTTCATGACTATTCAGGGCAGACTGGAGCGCTATCAAAGGGACCGCTCCTTATACCGCCTGGTCTCTTAAACCTTAAGTCGCAGAGGATAGGGAAAATACTCCGAGGATTGGAATGCCATCGAGGCTAGAAGAGGAACGGTAGGGTTGCTCCTTCCAACAACAGAATAAATACAACTTAAAGTCTGAGCACACCAGGACCCAAAAAAAAGAAACGAAAAAACTTGTGTATATGATTAAACGCAATTAATTTAATTTTTTTGTATGCTGACCGATGTAGTATGAAATTCAGGAAAAGTATTGGGAATACATTTTTATAATTGATAGCATTAGTTAAAGTATTAATAGTTTATATTGACTTTTCATAACTTTGGAGCGGAAATTGACTAAATATCGGAGTCAACATAAATATTATTACATCGATATTATTTAAACCAAACGTAATCGAAAAGAAACAAGTAAAAAATTTGAGGATATTCAAAACATTTGTATGAGGATGGTAAAAAACTACCCTAGATACAAAATTACTTCAAGTATGTTGTCTGAATTACAGATCCCAACGATAAAAAGTACACATACTTATGAAACAAAACTTGATCTCTCGTACTCCCATTTCCGACTAAAAATAAATTACAAGACATCACTGAAAAGATACATCCACAAAAAATATACCAATAGACAAATCAAAACTTGAAACCAGATTTTTACAAAGGTTGTTTATTGAATATATTTTATTCTTTAATTAAGTGAATTAATTGTCCATTCCTTGATTATTTATAATTTACGTTTATTTATTTTATACGCTTTTTAAATAACTTTTCTTTTTATGGAGGTATTTTTCAAATTTTCAAACTATTTTTATTTTTTAAATTTATTTATTGACATTTACAATTGTATTAAAAATATATACAGTAATTAAATTTGATGTTAGTTATACAATGGCATGAAACAGACATGTGGAGAATTTACCTAGAACTCCAATAACATTTCTATCTCAGGGACATCATATTTTCAGATATCTAGAAGGATTATCACGTAATAAAGGAACTATGTCAGAAACAAGTGGATTTGTGTGGTTAGGAAGTTTATCATGGAAGGATTGCTATCTGGTTCTGGCCATATCGGCAACATATGAAACATTGAGCTCCTGATCGCTAATGATTTGTGACAAAGTAAGGACTATTAAGGATTTTATGAAGGATTTGGATTGTAAGGATTGAATACGAGAAGAATTTGATGGTTTAGTAGAGCCCCAAAGCTCAACTCCCTGATCCTGTTTAAAACTAGAAAAATATGTGAAGAATTTGTATCTTAACATGTATGGCAAATTTGTATCTAATAATCAATAAAAACAACTATAAACAAATTAAATCGAAAAAAAGCATACATGATAAGTTAGCACATATAAAGCTAATACAATTTACCTTTGGCCGAATCATGAGTTTTGCCTTATTTAGCTAGATAATGTCTGTTATTTCGTGACTGATTAAAAAATTTGAATATGAAATAATCATTAAAACGTACAATACCTTGCTTCGATGAAAATGGGTGATAATGGGTAATCTTGATTAATTTTTAATCGTTAGACATCTCAACCACATACACTAAAACATGCAGTAGAGTAAATTTGAGCCTTAAAAAAGAGCTATTTAAGTTCAATAATTCTCGAAATATACTTTTTTAAAAGCCACATTTGATAAAAAATCTGTAGACAGTGAATTTATTTTGGAGAAATCTAAATCTCAGGAGTCATTAGACGTACAGATTAAAGCTAGTTTGACGTTTTAAAAAAAGTTCAAAAAGTTTGAGTAGTATTTTTCATAATATTTGCTAAAATAAATTTTAAAAATATTGATTTATCAAAAACCATATCTCAGAAACCATCTGGCGTATGGATTATTCGCACTCAAATCAAAGCTAGTTTAATGAAGTATAAAGTAGTATATAACGATTATCTTCATAGAGGTAGTAGTATTTATGGCATTTGCATGTAAATATGAATTTTACTTACATAATTTTGTCTGAACAAATAGAAATCAATTTATTTTGTAAATATCATGAAAAATACTACTTCTACATAGATAAACGTCATAAACTACTTGATAGTAAATTCAACGATTTTTCATTATTTCGTTATGAAACATTTATTTTCAATAACTGTACATCGGTAAATTATTAAACATAAACAGTGCTTATATTTTAGCAAATTTACTCTTCTTTAAATGATGTTGTATTATGTTTTTTAGTGTTATTGATAGTTTTAAAGCAAAGGAGTTCCGAACAAAAAAATAGTTTTTCTAAACTGTTCTTGGAACAGCCGCCATTTTGTATTCCCCCTACTTAAACTATGTATAGTAATTATATTAATCGAAAATTTGAGAGATCCTCTTGGACTCTAGTACTAAGATGCCTCTTAGTTTAAAGGAAATAGTCAATTGCATCAACTCTACAAGTGCTCATATTTTAGCAAATTTACTCTACTTTAAATGATGTGTTATAAGCTTTTCAAGTGCTGTTGGTATTTTTTATGATATGGAGCTTCGTATGAGAAATATTTCTGTTAAACATTTTGAACAGTTGCTATTTTTCATTCCACCTTATTATACTTTTTAGACCACTCAATTTTCACTAACAACTATACATATTGTAGTTTTCATTAAAGTAATCAATTATCTCCCAGATCCTTGTACTAAAAGGACAGTCCTCAAGAAGTTGCACAGTAGTAAATAATAACTCTAGGTCACGAAGGAGCCCCTCAGATGAGAGTGATAACTTAATCCGAGCTCGTGGAAGGGAAGAAAGGTTTTTTATCAACCCAGTTCCTGGACATGACTATCCCGACAGGCCACTTAGCCCCTTTTCAATATTCCCAGTCAAAGTTCAGGACCCTGCAACCCCTTAGGTAATTGTTTCCCCCGGCAGGTAATAGATTCGGATACGAACCATCAAGCCCCCTTATTGCCGCGCTTTGACTCGCCACCTCCAACATCACGACTCGCTGCTATTGTTAGGAGCGACTTGTTCCTTTTGGGAGTGCTGAGGCGCCCCGTCCGCTCGCTTCTACCCTGATCAATTATCCGCCTGAGTCTGAGCATTGGAAAATTAGTCTCTCCTAACACCACTTCCTACGGCTATTTTGGCTTGTTCTTTTTTTCTTGACAAGTACGAGTCAGGAACACGTACAGACAGTACGAGGGAGATAAACGGCCTCAGCCTTTTACTTCTCGTATTCATTTGTTTAAAAAAATCTTAATAATCTTTCTCCTCTTACTATACATCCTCTTTTCAATAAAAAATATAGATTAAAACCAGATACAATCATTATCAAATACAAAACAATATTAAGGCCATTACTGATGAGCGAATGAGAAGTTTGGGGTGCAACATCCTGTACGAAACGAAGAATAGAGTAATTTCAACAACTTGTTTTATAAGAAACTGTCAATTAAATCGTAAATTACAATTGGAATCGAATAGATGAATTCATTAGAAAACCTAATTTCAGCTCCCAGCATCACTGTTTCAAATATTGTTTTTAGATACCTTGCATAGTGCTTAGTTGCAGTTCGAAATATCCTCATGATGGTTTTGTTTTTATGGTTATAACATCAAATTAAGGTTTTACCTAATACGATTCTGGGTTAGTGCAAGTTTACGGAGAGCTGAATCTTGATATTTTCCAGGGGGGCAACGTAAATACTTATTATGTAAACTGGTACTTTAATATAGTCATTATAAAGTATGCTTATTTACAAAATATATGTATACATATTACATAATTTGTATATTTTATTCCTATTACGTGTGATGAATTCTAGTAAGGAAGAAGGCCTCGAAATAAATCAAAATATATTGTTAGCGGTAGAAACGTGAGCAATTTGAGTGATATAGATATAGTAAAAAATACATTTGACCAGGTAGATAGTTCTAAGTATTTAGGTTCTACAGTAACTAGAAAAAAAAACCAAATTGATGAGTAAATAAAAGGGAGATTAAAGCCGGGAAATACTTGTTATTTTCAATTTCGAAATTGCTCAGCTCGTGCATTCTGAGCAAAAGCTTAAAGATTTACAAAACTATTCTTCCCACTGTTGTTTGTGGATGCGAAACGTGACCTCTTACACAAAGGGAATAACAGTGGCTTCAGGTTTTTGAAAAATAAAGTTTCATCCGGGCTGAAAAAGGGTGAATTAACCAGAGAATTTGGAAGGCTAGACAATGCCCAATTGAGAGAATTGCACTTGGCAAGCATAATTCAGGTTAAAGCATTCCGGTGAATAAGATAGGTGCGAAAGGTTGTGGTACTTAGTAACGAAGAGATCCCTAAAATTTGAATAAACACAACGTAAACTTCAGAGGAGTAGGCCGAAACGAAGATGGAAGGATTGTGTTAGGACTGATTGAGTAGATTAGTTTTTGAAGAAAACCTTAATGCTCCTAACTTTAACACAAATCAAGTCATCCATCAGGACCTCAATGTTCCATATGGTGCCGATCTGGCCAGAACCAGATACCGTTCCTTCCATAACAAATTTCTCAACCACCCAAATCCACTTGTGTCTAACCTGGCTTCTCCTTCATTACCTAATAATCCTCCTAGGCGTCTGAAAAGAAGATGGCCACGAGATCTTCTTCTCTAGAAATGTTATTTGAGTTCTATCAGTAGGTAGATTCTCCACATGTTTGTATCGGGTCACTATGTCACCTACAGCAAATTTACTTGTTGTATATATGTGTATACAGTTGTAAATAACAATAAATAAATTATTAAAAAAAAAAAAAAACTTTTTGAAGTGGCGTCAATGAAGAAGTTTATGATGAGAACCATTAGTGATATCGGCATCAAAGCCTTTATTATATTATTACTATAATTATTCATATTACAGGCAGTAGCCTCGAAATACTTCTGATGCCTACGACGCCAATTGTTGTATTGCTGTATGAAGACGAGTCAATAAATACTGTGACAGTTATATCTCCAAGAGATGGGATCATGAGGATAAGACTACAAATCATAAATCAAACCAAAGAGAAATAAATGATTGGACGTCGAGGTAATCCTATTAAAATTAGGATGTAGTGATGGTATCTTCTGCTACTGGCAGCCATCTCTATTGGCTACCTAATATTCCGACTCACTGTTTATAGTATAACGCTCAACCACTTTCCTTCATGTGTTGTACGTTCAAAAAAGATTTTTTACTACTTTAAGGGTTATGGACCTAACGTTCCAATGTGAATAATTTTCTAAAACTAACGACGATAGAGGCAGTAAGAATAAAAAATTTCGAACAGAATAAAAACTTTACACTAATGAATTAAATATGATCATAAATGCATACTGTTTTTTTGATTAATGAAAAAAAGTTTTAGTAGTATTAAATGTTATGGTAGGAGTGTAGCTAACTCCAAGGACCTAGGTTGGAATCCGGCTGTGGCAGATTTATTTATTCAGTTACTGCAGCCCTGATTCCATCCTGTCGATTTGGGAACCCTCCGTGGTATAATATGGTTACCATTAATTACCCAAAAGTACGGCAACCGTGTCTTTTCATGGGTTGTAGCACTACAGATAAAATAAAAAATAATTAAATAATAAATTTTAAAAAAAGTAGTGGCAGATTTTTTTTTTTATATAAATGCCCTCATAATAATTTTTAAATAATAAATTTCCAAAAGTAAATATACTAACTTTTGTTAGAAAACTCTCAAATTATGGGATGCGAAATTATCTATCTTCCTCAAAGTACTGGAGTTTACAAGAATTAAAAATTACTAAACTAAAACTTTTTTATTAAAAAACAAAAACATAATCTTGAAAAATCACCTCCTTGTATAACCGTTGTTCTAAAAAAGTATTTTCTTACAAAGTACGCAACCACTGACCTTTCATGGGTTGTAACGGTTCACATTATTATTGCATGTTACTGTATCGTCCATAATTATCCACCAGACACCCACAATGTATTGTATCGACCAGACACACACAATGTATGGTATCCACCCACAATGCTTGAATTGTTGAATCACTATGACACATGGGTCAGGGATTCAGTACTTTGTAAGGAACTACTGTTACTGTTTGATTTGGTCAGAATTACGCTCGACCGCCAGATTTTTACCCAAATAAGAGTGCCCAATGTATGAGGCTGGGTGTACCCCAGGAGGGCACCAGAATCCAGAGGGTTGACTCACGGCTACAGTGTAACAGAATTTTTCTGCCCTGACGGATTCGAATCCGAGTTCTCGGAGTTAGTAGCATCGCGCCTTACCACGCTGTATTATATTTCCTGAGTTCATTTCTTTACACAACCATGGCATTTTAGTTCTGCGATTGAAAAGTTGATAACAAGTTTTTTTTATTTCATAAAGTTGTTTTACTAAATCACTTTTTTTTGTAGAAACTGAAATTTTATACGAAACGAACCAATATTCGCAATAATTAATACATTTTCCAAAAAGGAGTGCTCCCGTCTGACTATAACAGGATTAGAATCATTGGTTCAAACAAAATAAACACATACAATTAAAAATCGTACAAAACCGATAAAAGTCCAGAGTGATATATTTTTAACTACGAGATATCATTCATCGCCTATAGGAAATAGATCATAACAATGAATAATGCATAAATAGTGATCGATAAAAAACATTGTGCTAAAGGTGGTCATAAGGTTAGTACGCGAATAAAATATGAAGACAGATCTAAAGGACAAACTTAATTGACTGTAAAACTAAAATAAAAATAATAAATGGAATATCTTAATAAAAAAAAACTTAGATTTTAGTCAACTATTTTAGTTGTCAGTATAATAGTATATAGTAACTATAATATATAGTA